>NC_045455.1:2433307-2462651 GCF_002776525.5 Piliocolobus tephrosceles
TTAGTTATTTCTTGCCTTCTGCTAGCTTTTGAATGTGTTTGCTCTTGCCTCTCTAGTTCTTTTAATTGTGATGTTAGAGTGTCAATTTTAGATCTTTCCTGCTTTCTCTTGTGGGCATTTAGTGCTATAAATTTCCCTCTACACACTGCTTTAAATGTGTCCCAGAGATTCTGGTATGTTGTATCTTTGTTCTCATTGGTTTCAAAGAACATCTTTATTACTGCTTTCATTTCGTTATGCACCCAGTAGTCATTCAGGAGCAGGTTGTTCAGTTTCCATGTAGTTGAGCGGTTTTGATTGAGTTTCTTAGTCCTGAGTTCTAGTTTGATTGCACTGTGGTCTGAGAGACAGTTTGATATAATTTCTGTTCTTTTACATTTGCTGAGGAGTGCTTTACTTCCAATTATGTGGTCAATTTTGGAATAAGTGTGATGTGGTGCTGAGAACAATGTCTATTCTGTTGACTTGGGGTGGAGAGTTCTACAGATGTCTATTAGGTCCACTTGGTGCAGAGATGAGTTCAATTCCTGGATATCCTTGTTAACTTTCTGTCTCGTTGATCTGTCTAATGTTGACAGTGGAGTGTTGAAGTCTCCCATTATTATTGTATGGGAGTCTAAGTCTCTTTGTAAGTCTCTAAGGACTTGCTTTATGAATCTGGGTGCTCCTGTATTGGGTGCATATATATTTAGGATAGTTAGCTCTTCCTGTTGAATTGATCCCTTTACCATTATGTAATGGCCTTCTTTGTCTCTTTTGATCTGTTTTATCAGAGACTAGGATTGCAACCCCTGCTTTTTTTTGTTCTCCATTTGCTTGGTAGATCTTCCTCCATCCCTTTATTTTAAGCCTATGTATGTCTCTACATGTGAGATGGGTCTCCTGAAGATAGCAGACTGATGGGTCTTGACTCTTTATCCAGTTTGCCAGTCTGTGTCTTTAATTGGAGCATTTAGTCCATTTACATTTAAGGTTAATATTGTTATGTGTGAACTTGATCCTGCCATTATGATATTAACTGGTTATTTTGCTCATTCGTTGATGCAGTTTCTTCCTAGCCTCGATGGTCTTTACATTTTGGCATGATTTTGCAATGGCTGGTACCGGTTGTTCCTTTCAATGTTTAGGGCTTCCTTCAGGGTCTCTTGTAAGGCAGGCCTGGTGGTGACAAAATCTCTAAGCATTTGCTTATCTGTAAAGAATTTTATTTCTCCTTCACTTATGAAACCTAGTTTGGCTGGATATGAAATTCTGGGTTTAAAATTCTTTTAAGAACTTTGAATATTGGCCCCCACTCTCTTCTGGCTTGTAGAGTTTCTGCCGAGAGATCTGCTGTCAGTCTGATGGGCTTCCCTTTGTGGGTAACCCGACCTTTCTCTCTGGCTGCCCTTAAGATTTTTTCCTTCATTTCAACTTTGGTGAATCTGGCAATTATGTGTCTTGGAGTTGCTCTTCTGGAGGAGTATCTTTGTGGCGTTCTCTGTATTTCCTGAATTTGAATGTTGGCCTGCCCTGCTAGGTTGGGGAAGTTCTCCTGGATGATATCCTGTAGAGTGTTTTCCAATTTGGTTCCATTTTCCCCCTCACTTTCAGGCACCCCAATCAGACATAGATTTGGTCTTTTTACATAATCCCATACTTCTTGCAGGCTTTGTTCATTTCTTTTTCTTCTTTTTTCTTTTGGTTTCTCTTCTCGCTTCATTTCATTCATTTGATCCTCCATCGCTGATACTCTTTCTTCCAGTTGATCGAGTCGGTTGCTGAAGCTTGTGCATTTGTCACGTATTTCTCGTGTCATGGTTTTCATCTCTGTCATTTCGTTTATGACCTTCTCTGCATTAATTAGTCTAGCTGTCAATTCTTCCACTCTTTTTTCAAGATTTTTAGTTTCTTTGTGCTGGGTACGTAATTCCTCCTTTAGCTCTGAGAGGTTTGATGGACTGAAGCCTTCTTCTCTCATCTCGTCAAAGTCATTCTCTGACCAACTTTGATCCGTTGCTGGCGATGGGCTGTGCTCCTTTGCAGGGGGAGATGCGCTCTTATTGTTTGAATTTCCAGCTTTTCTGCCCTGCTTTTTCCCCATCTTTGTGGTTTTATCTGTCTCTGGTCTTTGATGATGGTGACGTACTGCTGGGGTTTTGGTATAGGTGTCCTTCCTGTTTGATAGTTTTCCTTCTGACAGTCAGGACCCTCAGCTATAGGTCTGTTGGAGATTGCTTGAGGTCCACTCCAGACCCTGTTTGTCTGGGTATCAGCAGCAGAGGTTGCAGAAGATAGAATATTGCTGAACAGCGAGTGCACCTGTCTGATTCTTGCTTTGGAAGCTTCCTCTCAGGGGTGTACTCCACCCTGTGAGGTGTGGGGTGTCAGACTGCCCCTAGTGGGGGATGTCTCCCAGTTAGGCTACTCAGGGGTCAGGGACCCACTTGAGTAGGCAGCCTGCCCCTTCTCAGATCTCAACCTCCGTGTTGGGAGATCCACTGCTCTCTTCAAAGCTGTCAGACAGAGTCGTTCGCGTCTGCACTGGCCTCTGCTGCTTCCCCTGTTATTTTTTAGTTGTGTCCTGTCCCCAGAGGTGGAGTCTACAGAGACAGGCAGGTTTCCTTGAGCTGCTGTGAGCTCCACCAAGTTCGAGCTTCCCAGCGGCTTTGTTTACCTACTTAAGCCTCAGCGATGGCGGGCGCCCCTCCCCCAGCCTCGCTGCTGCCTTGCGGTTAGATTGCCGCAGACTGCTGTGTTAGCAAGGAGGGAGGCTCCGTGGGCGTGGGACCCTCCCGGCCAGGTGTGGGGTATATTCTCCTCGTGTGCCGGTGTGCTTACCGCGCAGTATTGGGGTGGGAGTTACCCGATTTTCCAGGTGTTGTGTGTCTCAGTTCCCCTGGCTAGGAAAAGGGACTCCCTTCCCCCTTGCGCTTCCCAGGTGAGGCGATGCCTCGCCCTGCTTCAGCTCTGGCTGGTCAGGCTGCAGCAGCTGACCAGCACCGACTGTCTGGCACTCCCGAGTGAGATGACCCCAGTACCTCAGTTGAAAATGCAGAAATCACCGGTCTTCTGTGTCGCTCGCGCTGGGAGATGGAGACTGGAGCTGTTCCTATTCGGCCATCTTGCTCCGCCCCCCGTGCCACATTTTCTTAATCCAGTCTATCATTGATGGACATTTGGGTTGGTTCCGAGTCTTTGCTATTGTGAATAGTGCCACAATAAACATATGTGTGCATGTGTCTTTACAGCAGCATGATTTATAATCCTTTGGGTATATCCCCAGTAATGGGATGGCTGGGTCAAATGGTATTTCTAGTTCTAGATTCTTGAGGAATCGCCACACTGTCTTCCACAATGGTTGAACCAGTTTACAGTCCCACCAACAGTGTAAAAGTGTTCCTATTTCTCCACATCCTCTCCAGCACCTGTTGTTTCCTGACTTTTTAACGATTGCCATTCTAACTGGTGTGAGATGGTATCTCATTGTGGTTTTGATTTGTATTTCTCTGATGGCCAGTGATGATGAGCATTTTTTCATGTGTCTGTTGGCTGCATAAATGTCTTCTTTTGAGAAGTGTCTGTTCATATCCTTTGTCCACTTTTTGATGGGGTAGTTTTTTTCTTGTAAATTTGTTTGAGTTCTTTGTAGATTCTGGATATTAGCCCTTTGTCAGATGGGTAGATCACAACTATTTTCTCCCATTCTGTAGGTTGCCTGTTCACTCTGATGGTAGTTTCTTTTGCTATGCAGAAGCTCTTTAGTTTAATTAGATCCCATTCACATCAATTTTGGCTTTTATTGCCATTGCTTTTGGTGTTTTAGACATGAAGTCCTTGCCCATGCCTATGTCCTGAATGGTATTGCCTAGGTTTTCTTCTAGGGTTTTTATGGTTTGGGGTCTAACATTTAAGTCTGTAATCCATCTTGAATTAATTTTTGTATAAGGTGTAAGGAAGGGATCCAGTTTCAACTTTCTATGTATGGCTAGCTAGTTTTCCCAGCACCATTTATTGAACAGGGAATCCTTTCCCCATTTCTTGTTTTGTCAGGTTTGTCAAAGATCAAATGGTTGTAGATATGTGGTATTATTTCTGAGGGCTCTGTTCTGTTCTATTGGTCTGTATCACTGTTTTGGTACCAGCACCATGCTGTTTTGGTTACTGTAGCCTTGTAGTATAGTTTGAAGTCAGGTAGCATTATGCCTCCAGCTTTGTTCTTTTGGCTTAGGATTATCTTGGCAATGTGGGCTCTTTTTTGGTTCCATATGAACTTTAAAGTAGTTTTTTTCCAATTCTGTGAAGAAAGTCATCGGTATCTTGATGGGGATGGCATTGAATCTATAAATTACCTTGGGGAGTATGGCCATTTTCACAATATTGATTATTCCTATCCATGAGCATGGAATGTTCTTCCATTTGTTTGTGTCCTCTTTCATTTCGTTGAGCAGTGGTTTGTAATTCTCCTTGAAGAGGTCCTTCACATCCCTTGTAAGTTGGATTCCTAGATATTTTATTCTCTTTGAAGCAACTGTGAATGGGAGTTCACTCATGATTTGGCTCTCTGTCTGTCTGTTATTTGTGTGTAAGAATGCTTGTGATTTTTGCACATTAATCAATGTATCCTGAGACTTTGCTGAAGTTGCAAATCAGCTTAAGGAGATTTTGGGCTGAGACAATGGAGTTTTCTAAATACACAATCATGTCATCTGCAAACAGGGACAATTTGACTTCCTCTTTTCCTAATTGAATACCCTTTATTTCTTTCTCCTGCTTGATTGCCCTGGCCAGAACTTCCAACACTATGTTGAATAGGAGTGGTGAGAGAGGGCATCCCTGTCTTGTGCCAGTTTTTAAAGGGAATGCTTCCAGTTTTTGCCCATTGAGTATGATATTGGCTGTGGATGTGTCATAAATAGCTCTTATTATTTTGAGATATGTCCCATCAATGCCAAATTTATTGATAGTTTTTAGTATGAAGGGCTGCTAAATTTTGTCAAAGGCCTTTTCTGCATCTACTGAAACAATCATGTGGTTTTTGTCTTTGGTTCTGTTTATATGCTGGGTTACGTTTATTGATTTGCGTATGTTGAACCAGCCTTGCATCCCAGGGATGAAGCCCACTTGATCATGGTGGATAAGCCTTTTGATGTGCTGCTGGATTCGGTTTGCCAGGATTTTATTGAGGATTTTTGCATTGATGTTCATCAGGGATATTGGTCTAAAATTCTCTTTTTTTGTTGTGTCTCTGCCAGGTTTTGGTATCAGGATGATGCTGGCCTCCTAAAATGAGTTAGGGAGGATTCCCTCTTTTTCTATTGACTGGAATAGTTTCAGAAGGAATGGTGCCAGCTCCTTCTTGTACCTCTGGTAGAATGCAGCTGTGAATCCATCTGGTCCTGGACTTTTTTGGTTGGTGGGCTATTAATTATTGCCTCAATTTCAGAGCCTGCTATTGGTCTATTCAGGGATTCAACTTCTTCCTGGTTTAGACTTGGGAGGGTGTATGTGTCCAGGAGTTTATCCATTTCTACTAGATTTTCTAGTTTATTTGTGTAGAGGTGTTTGTAATATTCTCTGATGGTAGTTTGTATTTCTGTGGGATCGGTGGTGATATCCCCTGTATCAGTTTTTATTTTGTCTATTTGATTCTTCTCTCTTCTCTTATTAGTCTTGTTAGTGGTCTATCAATTTTGTTGATCTTTTCAAAAAATCAGCTCCTGGATTCATTGATTTTTTATGTCTGTATCTCCTTCAGTTCTGCCCTGATCTTAGTTATTTCTTGCCTTCTGCTAGCTTTTGAATGTGTTTGCTCTTGTTTCTCTAGTTCTTTTAATTATGATGTTAGGGTGTCGATTTTTGATCTGTCCTGCTTCCTCCTGTGGGCATTTAGTGCTATACATTTCCCTCTACACGCTGCTTTAAAAGTGTCCCAGAGATTCTCGTATGTTGTGTCTTCGGTCTCATTGGTTTCAAAGAACATCTTTATTTCTGCCTTCATTTCATTATGTACCCAGTAGTCATTCAGGAGCAGGTTGTTCAGTTTCCATGTAGTTGAGTGGTTTTGAGTGAGCTTCTTAATCCTGAGTTCTAGTTTGATTGCACTGTGGTCTGAGAGACAGTTTGTTACAATTTATGTTATTTTACATTTGCTGAGGAGTGCTTTACTTCCAACTATGTGGTCAATTTTGGAATAAGTGCGATGTGGTGCTGAGAAGAATGTCTATTCTGTTGATTTGGGGTGGAGAGTTCTATAGATGTCTATTAGGTCCGCTTGGTGCAGAGTTGAGTTCAATTCCTGGATATCCTTGTTAACTTTCTGTCTCGTTGATCTGTCTAATGTTGACAGTGGGGTATTAAAGTCTCCCATTATTATTGTATTGGAGTCTAAGTCTCTTTGTAGGTCTCTAAGCACTTGCTTTATGAATCTGGGTGCTCCTGTATTGGGTGCATATATATTTAGGATAGTTAGCTCTTCTTGTTGAATTGATTCCTTTACCATTATGTAATGGCCTTCTTTGTCTCTTTTGATCTTTGTTGGTTTAAAGTCTGTTTTATCAGAGACTAAGATTGCAACCCCTGCCTTTTTGGTTTTCCATTTGCTTGGTAGATCCTCCTCCATCCCTTTATTTTGAGCCTATTTGTGTTTCTGCAAGTGAGATGGGTCTCCTGAATACAGCACACTGATGGGTCTTGACTCTTTATCCAATTTGCTGGTCTGTGTCTTTTAATTGGAGCATTCAGCCCATTTACATTTAAGGTTAATATTGTTATGTGTGAATTTTTTCCTGTCATAATGATGTTAGCTGGTTATTTTGCTTGTTAGTTGATGCAGTTTCTTCCTAGCATCGATGATCTTTACAATTTGGCATGTTTTTGCAGTGGCTGGTACTGGTTGTTCCTTTCCATGTTTAGTGCTTCCTTCAGGAGCTCTTGTAGGGCAGGCCTGGTGGTGACAAAATCTCTCAGCATTTGCTTATCTGTAAAGGATTTTATTTCTCCTTCACTTATGAAGCTTAGTTTGGCTGGATATGAAATTCTGTGTTGAAAATTCTTTTCTTTAAGAATGTTGAATATTGGCCCCACTCTCTTCCGACAGCCATTAACTTTTAACAGACTACCACTTGTTGAGTTTAGTGTTGTAACAAGGAAAAGTACTAACAATTATTCTGCAAAGCCTATTAACTACTCTTTTTCTGATTACATATTTAGGCAAGACTGAATTTTCTTCATTTACTTCAACCAAAATGACACATTGCAACAGAGCGAAGGCAGAAGAAGGATGGGAGTCCAACTGTCTTTATTAAGCCAGACACAGAATAAATTTGCAAAAATGTAAAACAATGCCACTCTCCACACTCTTCACTTTTTGTTTGAGGAAATATAGCTATCTTTTAGGAAAAAAAGGTTAATTATATTACCATAAAATGGGCTTATTATTATAATTTGTAAATGAATTAGTAATTTAATATTTAAATATTTTATTTTAATTTCTAACATGGTCACTATCAATGGATGTAACCCACAGAAACAAAATCTCTTTGGGGTTCTCAATAATTTTTAAGAGTATAAAGGACTCTGAGATGAAATCAATGCAGAACTGCTAACATAAGTTATTTCACTCTCTGGACCAGATTCATTCTGAAAATGAAGTTCATTATAATCCAGCAAAATATTTCAGAAAAGCTCAACTTGCCTGACCTAAGCCTCTGCTAAGAGCATTGAGCCCTGAATTCCTAATGGAGTCTTGTATATCCAACGTTGCTGACAATTATATCCACAATGAAGGACATTTGCACAAGGTAGATGCTTGATAAATACTTCATGTGTGTATTAAGGATGCTGGAACACACTGCCTTGGTGTGAATACCAGATCTGCTACTTACTAGCTGTGTGACCTTAGCAAGTTGCTAACCCTCTCTGAGTCCCAGGGTGCTCACCTGTAGCATAAACGTGTATCTTCCTCATAGGGCTGCTGTGAGCACCAATGGATGAGTATGCATTGTTAAGGGAAAAAACAAACTCTGTACAATACTTTAAAGAGGTTAATTCTGAGCCAGTGTGAATTACCACAGCCAGGGAAAACACAAACCCAAGAAGCCTAAGTTGTCCCAAGGTGGTCTGGTTAGTTTGATTTTATATGTTTCAAGGAGGCAGGAGTTACAGGCAAAGACATAAATCAATATGCGGAGGCATACATTGGCTTGGCCCAAAAAGACAGGATATCTTGAGGCAGGGGCTTACAAGTCACAGTTAGATTCTGAGATTCTCTAATTTGCAATTGGTTAAAGGAATAAGACTTTGTCCAAAAACTTGGAGTCAGCAGAAAGGAATGTTTAAGTTAAGAAAGTCTAGCTTGGTGATGTGGCTCATGCCTGTAATCTCAGCACTCTGGGAGGCTGGGGTGAGCGAACCTGTTTAGCCCAGGAGTTTGAGATCAGCCTGGGCAACACAGCTAAACCCCATCTCTACAAAAAATACAAAAAAATCGCCCAGCAGTGTGGCGCATGCCTGCAGTTCTAGAGACTCAGGAAAGTGAGATGGGAGGATAACCTGAGCTTGGGAGGTCAAGGCTGCAGTGACCCATGATCTTGCCACTGCACTCCAACCTGGGCGACACAGTGAGGCCCTGTCTCGGAAAAGAAAAAAGATAAGGAGATCTGTGAATCATAGAGCCAGCCAGAGCCAGCCACAGCACAGCAGGTGAAAGCGATCTCTTGGGTAGAACTGATGGCCTATAGGTACAACTTCACTCTCGTCTCACATGGCCTCGGGTCCTGGTTATAATCTGGCATCTTAGTGCCACAAAGAGTGTGTTCTGTCAGCCTTATGGTGTCTGTTTTAGCATTAACGCTGGTCAGTCGTGCCTAAACTCCAAAACGGATGGGGCAAAATGAGGTGTGTCTGACCTCCCTTCCCATCATGGCTGAGAACTCAGGTTTTAAGGTTTCTCTGGGGTCCCCTTGGCCAAGATGGGGTCTGTTCAGTTGGGGGTTGGGGGTTAGTGCATTATAGTTCTAGCGCACAGTGTAAAGACTCTGGCATGCCTCGTAAGCACTAGGAAAGTGTTTGCTGATGCTGTTCTGACACAAAGGAGCACAGGGCTGCTTGATGCAGTGTCTCAAGCCCTGAAATCCTATTAGCCCCACATTGACTACTGTGCTTCCTAGGCACTTACTCCTCTCCAGGCCATGTACTAAAGTGCTTCATTTGAAGCATCTTATTTAATTATTGTAATAATAAACACAAGCTGGGACTGGAGCTCAGTCTGGTTGCTCTCACCTGCCCACTGCGCAGGACTCAGAGAAGGACCCAGGGTTGAATTTGCTGATGGACAGAGCAGGTTTGGAATGAATGTACAGCTCTGTGTACACAGAACTAGTTCTCCTTCATTCGCTTTAAGCCTCCCTCCTAGTTAAAAGACATTAGTAATCATTACTTAGTTACTTGTCTCATTCCTGTATTGATTCATTGAACAAATAATTGTAGCACCCACAACCAGGTGCTGGGTTCAAAGGATGAGTAAGACAGAGTTTCTGCCCTCAAGATAGTTACCATGGACCAGTGTGCAGGTGGATTAACTTGGAATGTTACATACTGTCACAGAAATAGGAATACAGTACTCTAAGGGCAGAGAGGGCAGGGAAACTCACCCAACCTCACAGAAATCCAGGAAGGGCTCACCAAAGAAGGGCAATATGAAATGGGTTTTGAGGGATGAGTAGGAGTTTGGTGGCTTAGAAAGGGAGCTGCCATATTGGCTGCCAGGAAATAGGTGACCAGCATGGAAAGGAACAGGGGGTAGGTTGCAGGATGCATAGCGCTGAGTCATTGACTTGCTACATTTCTGCCAGCCTCCCTCTTCTCAAAGCAGTGACTCTTACCTCAGCTGTAGACAACACCTTATGTTATAACAACAGGCAATAAATTAATACCACTGACTTCATTTACATCAAGTTTTCCACGGAAACACGAGCAATTTGCAAATTCATAATCACAGGTTGTTCAATTTTTGTTTACAATTTTCTTTCTTAGCTTTTACTCCACCACAAACGAAATAGGAGGGTTTTATAATCAGGTTTGTCTAGATCTAATACCACAATGTTCTCAAGAACTTCCTCTCATCCTACCTACATCCCAACTAAACACATCTAGGAGACCTTCGGCTTCAGGAGGGTCTTTCCCCTCCGTAAAGGCAAGTTTGTCTTTCTTCACATGGCCGACAGAGTCCTAGGATTACCAGCCAAAGGCCAGGGCAAAAAGAGCCTCACTGTCTTTTCAAATCCCTGTCACTCTTTGTTCAACATAAATTTGTATGTACATTAACACAGAGGCAGGGGCCAGGGGCAGAAAATGGAGATCAGGGAGAAAAAAAAAAGAAAAAAACCTTTGCAAAATGATTTAAATTTTATTCCTACAGTTTTTGTTTTGACCACAAATGTTCCCACATAAAGATAAAGAACAAATCCTCTTGTGAAACAAAAGATTTAGAAAAATAGAACATAAAACCTGGAAATGTAAACAACTTTTACATGCTCGGAAACTTCCTCAGGGTACAACTTCTCACTTTTGGTGAAAAGATGTATAAATAGAAACATCGTTCCTGAACTAATGATTCTTTCCAGGGAAGAAACTGGCTGGTTTTCAAGTTTGGTCTTTCCCAGTGACTCACCAGATGATATGTAATTGTACTATATGATTTGACGGCTTTTTCTTTAACATATCAAAACATGTACCATTTTAAAGTTAACTATCTTTGTGTCCTGTGATTACACCAAGAAGTAGTGATTGCAGTTGAAGCTCAGGATCGGAAGGAGGTCGGTTCGGGAGAGATGGGCCACCGGCTGCGTTCCCTGCATTAAGTTACGGACATTGAAATGATAAATGCTTCTCGGCTGTTGTTTTAGTGCCTTCCTTTGGTAAACCCCGTTTGATTGGCATGAACGGTATTAGGTAAAACAGACTGAAGCTGCAGTGCCAATATTTTCGTGACTATTTTGCAATCGGCGTTAATCAATGAGATGGGACTGTAATTGCTGCAATTTCCCGTGTCTCTTCCTGGCTCCAGAATCACAGATCTAATAGCGCTCCTAAGAGTTTCTGACAATCTGCTATTCACAAATGCTGTATGAAATATACCACATGAAACTGTACCCCAGCACTCCATCTTTTTTTCAAACTCCTCCTAGAATCCTGAAGTCCTGGGGTGCCAGGGCCCCACAAGGAAGCCATCTCTCCACATTCCTGCCCAAGCTCCCCGGTAGAATGTCTCCTTGAAAGCCATGTTGGGATTTTGGCCTCATGGCCTCATCACATTTCATGAATTCAACTTCATTTTGGAAATTTTTCAATCACTTTGGTGACATTGACAATTTTCCATTTCATTATAATGCTACAAAATTCAAGCACCTGCTTTGCTTTTCAAAATGTAAATCTACTGAAAAATCAGAGAAAAAGCAGGTGTTCTACCTTAATTGACAGAATTGAATCTCCTATCAGAAAACAAGCCTCCAAATCAAAACAGAGATTCCAAAGTACCCGCCGAGGCTGGGGGATGAGGCTCGAGCCCATCGCTGAAGTCGATTTGGGGCACCGTAAAGATGCCTTCCTGGCAGACGGGTTTTAAGCCTAAGGAACAACAGGGTGTTAGATCAGAAATGAAACAGAAGCAACTCCTCCATGCCTAAAAGAAGAATCCAGTGAAACATGGATATCAAGGACGCACAGGCTGCCCCTTCAGGGTATTTGTGTCTGAGATGCGGGGCTGTCAGTGGCCTTCAAGCAAACTGAACTTGGAATCAGGTACAGAAATTCTATTCCATGGAGGAAAACGCTTCCTGGAAAACTTAATTGTGCTTTTAACTTTTTTCACCCCTTAAATTCACAGAAGACTCTGTACGACTTTAAGAAGATTTTTCCTATCCTAATTCCCTGGCAATCTCTTCTTGCGAATGTCAGTGTTATTCAGCCTGACTAACCCCGGCAATTTCATCTTTCAGTGATGTTCTGCTCTCAAACTGCCAAACAAAGATTCTTCTATTTCATTATTCAAAATATTAAGTGAAGCTCAAAAGCCACAATGATAGACTTTGGGGTAAAGAAATATTGCTCTGTCTGTCAAAAAAGCTGCAAGTTATTTCATTACATAAAATAGTACTTAGGGCATCTAAACCATCAATTCTCGAAGAACAGAAAGGGTATGGCTAAATCAAATCCCAATCATCCATTTTCATCAAATGCATGCTTCATCACCCATCAACCATTTTACCAGAACTTAAAAAAATAATGTAATTAACTACTCTAATTTTATTTCTCCAGCTGCTGTTCCTATTTGGGTAAAGTTGCTAACGAATAAACTTGGTGAAAATACTGACAAGTCAGAAAGGAATGGAAATCGATGTGCAATTCACAACTGTATAATTTCTACCTGAATAATTTAAAGTTAAGTGTAACTTTTTCCCACACGAGGCATTTGTATTCCTAGCCTTGTCAGAGCAGAATATTTTCATGTTTGTTAAGGACAAGAAAGGAATCAGAAAATGCTGCAACATGGCTGGCACCACGCAGGAGCTGGACTCAGAGTTTATTCACCCTGAACTGGTAAATATTTAACCTCTGTGTTTCAGTTTCAACTGGGAGAAAAAGGTGGTATCATACTTACCTTGCCAGTTTATGGTAAAGATCAGGACATCGCCCAAGGGATGTACATTATGTGTTGGGGACTCAGGAAGGACACATCCCTGCTTCCTATCCAAACCATAGCTGCGACAAACGTATGTATTGAAAATCGTCCCTACCAAAAATGGGCTTTGCAAGTGTCAATTTAAAACTAAGTCAGTAAACCTAAACCTATATACGCCAACATCCCAAATTCCATAATAACAGCTGCAGATGCCCTGTCTACAAGAGGCAGGGGCAGGGCAGCTCCAGGGTGTCACCGTACCCTGGGCTTACCCCCTTTAGAAACAGGAAATCACCACCCCCCACCTGACAAGCAGAACTACCAAGAGGCTTTGAGGCTGGACCCCTAACAAAGAAACCATTTGTCAACGCTTATGTAATTTGCACCAAGCAGACTGTGATTTCCAGTCCTACAGTATCTCATCCCGGTGCCGCTGACAACACCTGATCAACAGTCCTTGCAAAGCTGGCACGTGCCCTAGGGGGCATTTAAAAATGAGCTGGGCTGCTTTGGACTGTCCTGACAGCTGGGCTCGCTCTGGCACTTGGCCATAGGGACCCAGAATATTAACTGTCCCTCGGTGTCCGCCGAGTCACATGAGCAAGACATGCCCCTGTTTTTGTGTGACTTCCAAATACTCTATGAGACATTCATGTAAGTGCAGGTCCAGGCAGAATTCTTCATCTCAATGTGCACCAAATTTTTCAGAAAATCAACTACCAGAAGAGGTAAGGGGAAATTGCATTTGGCTTTGACTGAAAACTGACAGTGGGTTGCTTACCATCTCGGGAAAATCAGCAGCAATTCTGTGTGGTGTTTGGGTCCGCAGGGAGGTGCACCTCCCTGGGTCCCCTGGATCCTCACAGGGAACCGACTCAAAGCCTGGTGTTGCACTGACCTCTCATTCCAACCACACCTTCTGCAGAGCTGTGCCAAGCATTTATATGGGAAAATATGCATGATTTTATGTAAATTACCTTCCTTTCCTCTTTTATAATAGAGTTAGGGCATTATGTTGTTGTTGTTGTTTTGAAATTATATGTGCAGGTTTATTATTTAAATTTATTTTTAATTGAAAAATAAAAATTGTATGTATTTATTATGTACAACATGCAGTTTTGAAGTACATATAGATTGTAGAATGGCTAAATTGAGCTAATTAGCATATGCATGCCCTCACATATTCATCTTTTTTTGTGACCAAAATGGCATAGATAAAATCTATTCTCTTAGCAATTTTCAAGAAAACAATATGTTGTTATTTACTACATAATAGACCTCTTAAGCTAGTTCTTTCTTTTTAACTGAAATTTTGTGTTCTTTGATCAACCTCTCCCCATTCCTCCCCTCACAATAACTCATATAATAACACACATAGGTCAATGCTATGATAATCTCTGTTTTACAAATGTGAAAAGGGAGATGCAGTTAAGCTTTGGTTCCCAAAAATGCACCTTCATCTGGGGCTGGGGAAGGTTAAGTTTTAGCCATGCAGGAAAAGCAGGGCTTAGCACAGGGGCACAGAGGCCCCTGCGTCTGCTAAGGCAGCGGTGCCACGGAGCCACGCATTGCTCACTGTGTGTCCTGTGGCTGGTGGGACAGCCACTCTCTGGCTTTAGTTTTCCCACCTATAACTGGGAATGGAGACAGCTACACAGCAAACATAAACTGAGCAGAGCATGCCACACACAGGCGCCGCAGTCCAGGGCTTTTCTCTATTGATTGAGTTAAGACTCACAAGCACCCTGGGAAGTAGGCAGTATGAAGTTCCTGATTTTACAAATACGGAAACTGAGTGGAAGCGAAGTAAATAAGTTAATGGGGTAGCTGTGCAGATGACCTTATAAAATGCATGAAGCAATGCTTAGTGCTGGGCTGGCTCACCCGTTACAATGCATCTTATCCTAGTTTTGATGGCATCACTGCCTCCCATTCTGAGGCCTGGCTTACCCTGTTCCACACAGGCTGGACGTATGACTTCATTTTCAAGCCTGAATTTTTCAGGGTGTGATAATTACCCACCCTGGGATGTTCGAATTGCCTTGTTTACCTCTCAGGGCAGGGCAAGGATCCACTCATTGAAAGCCCACAGCAATGTGCCGGGCACCTGCCAGAAATGCGATGAGTTGGAAACACAGTGATTGTTGTAGCTTCCATGGCCGTGCTCATCTTGGAGCAGGTGATAACCCCCAGCATTGGCGGAGTAGAAATATGCAAACCCCACGGCTTGCTTCCCATCCTTCAAGACAGCCCAGAGAGGAAAGAGGCCAGCACTCTACATTCTGATGCTGGCTAAAACAAGCCTTGATTTTCAATGATACCCATCGTTTACTAAGTGTCTCCTATGTGCAGTGCCAGGGGAGGCTTGGAAAACAAATGACATTATTAATATTTGTCTTTATGCAAAAAAAAGAAATCACCTTTGGAAAAAACAGCAGCATAGACTGAACTTGTTTTGACTTGAGAATATGAAGGCACGCTGGGTAAGATTATCACGTTTCTTTTCTTGCTATGATTTACTATGAGCCCTAATTTACATCATCATTCAGAGGGCATCCCTGTTTTACACAATCATATGAACACCCCTGTTCCCACGGCCCTGCTAAAAAACCCCTCCAGACACACCCTGGCAAGGATGAACAACTGCATGTTCACTCTGTACGGAAGGAGCGTTGCTGTTTTCTACTGGCACTAAAAAGAGGAAGGTGCGGAAACGGTGTCCTGTGAATTCCATCCAGAATTCACTTTGCTACCTTAAGGGCGATGACGATTCAATCCACCGATTAAAGACTGCTAGGTTGCTTTCAAGAATCATTTTTAGCTCATTCTGTATCTCATTGTATTTCCCAATCTGGCACCGTGAACCATAAATAATCCTATCATTTATTAATTACATTTCCTAACCTAGTCAAGAAGAACCCTGCAGTGTGGAGCAGCGAATCATGAATGAATGGTTCATTGAAAAGCAACTCTTATTGCCAAGTAGTTGTAAATTAGGGTGTGATAATTACCCACTTTAACCTTTTTAAACAGGTTCCTCTAAAAAGCTCCAAGATGGATGTTTTATTATAGCAACTTTGACCTCCAACACACGACAACACAATTAGTTTTGCACCCTGACAAAGGGATGCTTTGATTAAAATCTGGTATACCACATTATTACAAGGTATTATCTGCATAGGTATTGAATGTGGGTGGACACACACACATTATACATATACAATATTCAGATATTATGTCCCACATCTATTTGAAGTATAGATCTAGCCAAGTCATAAATAATGAACAAGTGAGAACTGTAATTACAGAAAAGGAGCCAGCTCCATCATCATAAACCATTATGAGTGGTGCTCCTGTGGAATGTGCTGTCCCCTGCATTCTAACCCCACTGAACATCTCAGCTAATGCCACACAAAATGCAGAGACACCACAATGCAATGGGATCTGCTCAGCCCACGCATCACAACCAGGACCCAACACTGCCTTTTGGAGGCCGAGAGTCCCATGGTCCAGTGTAGACAGGATTGAAGTCACAACCTTCCAGAGGCCCAGAGGCCCATCATCCAGTGTAGACAGGACTACAGTCCTGAGACCCCATGGCACTCAATCTCAATGCTTTTTTGAATCCTCCCCCTGCCTTCACTGGGTTGCCTCGTCCTTGACAGAGTGTTGTGCTCACTTCCAAGCCCAGGGCAGGAGAGCTAGTGCCCCAATTCCTTCAGCCGCCTCGGTTCCCCAACCCCACTCCCCACACCACACTCTGCCCCACATCTACTTACACTTTGCTTAAAAACCCTCCCCCAAGGCCTACTATTTATTTTATGAAATGGTGAAATCAAAGCAGAATATGCTAAAGCCCTGTGGAATAGCAGTGAGAGGAAATCAGTCTACGGAGGGCCCCAGGAGGAGAGGCTTCCAGAGGAGGAGGACTGAGATGAGAGCCTGCAGGAGCTGAGGGCCACCCCTAGCTCTTCCAGGAGCAACGCCTGGCTTCAGGGTAGGTCCTGCTCAGCCAGCCCCAGAGCCACTGGAGACCTCCTGTCTGATCTTCTCTTACTAAGAGGGGAGGATTGGGTTTGTTTTGTTTGTTTTTAGGAAGTCAAAGGAGGGCTTGAGTTTCATAGCCTTTAGCTGAATGATAGGTGTATTTGCCCGTTTTCACATTGCTATGAAGAACTACCTGAGACTGGGCAATTTATAAAGAAAAGAGGTTTAATTGGCTCACAGTTCCACAGCCTGTACAGGAAGCATGGCTGAGAGGCCTCAGGAAATTTACAATCATAGTAGAAGGTGAAGGGGAAGCAGGTGCATCTTACGTGGCCGGAGCAGGAGGAAGAGAGCAAAGGGGGAGGTGCCACACACTTGTAAACAACCAGATCTCCGGTAGAACTCACTCACTATCACAAGAAGAGCAAGGGGGAAATCTGCCCTCATGATCCAGTCAGTTCCCACCCAGCCCCTCCTCCAACGTTGGGGATTACAATTCCAGTTGAGATTGGGGTGAGGACACTGAGCCAAACCATATGAATAGGGGAAAAAATCCAAAAACTGAACAAAGGTAGTAGGAGCATGAGCTGAAAACCAGACATGATACAAGAAAGTAAGCACCCAGGGGAGCCCCAGCTTTCGCTGGGCACAGAGCGCAGCAGGCTGAGAAAAATCGCACCGAGCTCTCCGGAGGGGTGAAAGTGGTACCATCACCCAAACACAGGAAAACGCCCTCCTGACACCTCACCCATGAACAAACCTGTGTCAGGAGAAACCGAGGCCGGCCCTTGCACACGAACGCTGAGGCTGAGGCAGCTGGGGACCCGCAGGTGCAGGAAGAGCGCACGCACCCAGGACCGGCCGAGGCACCCCTCAGACTTCCCTGTTCGGGAAAGCAACTTGGGAAAGTATTAGGAGCCTTGACCGTGCTTGTATCTCCTGTCACAGCAGCTTCACTTCTGAAGAATCACTCTTAGAAAATAATCCTTGATTCAAAGCGGTTCACTGCATGATGATTATAATACCACAAACCACATTAAGCGACTGAGTGCCCAGTCATAAAGCTGGGATAAGGGAATTCCACTGCAAGGACATCCAGAAAGTTCTCCTGTCACTGCAGCATTGTTGACCGAGAGCCTTAGTGACGTGGAAAGACGTCTCCTGGAATGCACTCATTCCATAATGCTCTAAGAAGGAACCAGGACACCAAAGCAAGGACCTTGGCACTGCAGCGTCACAATCCCAGAAAGAGAAACAGACCCTTACTGTAGCTGGATGCTGCAGCCGCGTCCACCATCACCGCGGAGGGCTCCCGCCAAGCCGCACTTCGTTGGTATCATAACCAGAATTACATTTAATATAAGAAAATAAGTTTTATTTTAAAAAGGGATCACGTACGGCTATAAGCAAAGAACCCAGAAGCAGCCATTGGATACATTTTTACCCTTCAACTTTTGACTTTAACAAAAAGCACAGTTGTTAGGCAAATGTATTAACCGGACCATTCACAAGGATTTTAGCAGCAACATCTATGCAGATTATACCTTATAATAATGTTGTATACTAGATTTTAAACAAAGCATTGCCTTGTCAGGGTGCAAAACTAATTGTGGTGGTGTGTGTTGGAGGCCAAAGCTGCTGTAATAAAACGTGTGTGGTGGCACAGCTATGAGGCACACCGAGTTGACTGCTCTGCAGTCTCTACATGAATGTGAGTGTGCTTCTATGCATGTTTGTGTATACGCATACTTCTGTGTGTTTATCTCTGCTAATGTTTATCTCTGTATATATACATTGTGTGTACATATATATGTTAATGTATGTATGTGGATATGTTTATGTGCATGCATTCCAGATTCTTCCCTCAGCTTCCAGCTACATAATTTCAGAAACTAAGCTTTCCATCTACATTTGTGATTTCATTGCCTGGGTAACTGATATGGTTTGGATTTGTGTCCCCACTCAAATCTTATCTCAAATTATAATCCCCAGTGATAGAGGAGGGACCTGGTGAGAGGTGATTGGATCATGGAAGCAGGTTTCCCCTTCCTGTTCTGGTGATGGTGAGTTCTCACGAGATCTGGTTGTTTAACAGCGTGTAGCACTTCCCCCTTCACTCTCTTCCTCCTGCTCTGGCCACGTGGAATATGTACCTGCTTCCCCTTTGCCTTCTGCCATGATGGTAAGTTTTCTGAGGCCTCCCCAGCCATGCTTCCTGTTCACTTGTGGAACTATGAGTCAATTAAACCTCTTTTCTTTATAAATTACCCAGTTTCAGGTAGTTCTTTACAACAATGTGAGAACAGACTAGTACAGTAATGGTATTTGCTACTGAATGAATGGGAATTTAAAAAAACACAAAAAGTTAAAACCTAAATAGTTGTACTACTCCTGTACAGGTTGATACAGTCTACTTAATTTTTTCAATTTTGAAATAATTTTTATACCTACTGCTTAAAAAATGCATTACTGAGGATTTGGAAGTTTATTCTGTTGATATTTTGATATGATAGTAAAGTTAACTAACATGTAAGGAATTCTTTGTCTCCATGTCTAGAAGCAGGGCACTGAAGGGAATGCCTTCTGGTGTAAAAATCCACTGGAACTTTGATTAAACTTTTTTCAATATTGTTACTTTTGACTTAATTAAAGCACAGAACCTCCCGTCTAAAGGAACATTTTGAGAAAGTTTAAAAACAACAAAATAGAAGAATTTGCAACGGAATAAATATATTTTTAGCCTAAACAGCAGTCGACATTTCAGACAACACTATTATATCATCAGTAGCTTTCTTCTTTACCCATCGGGGGGTCTGTAATTATGTCCTAATTCATATTTAATTGTTTCATCTGAAGACTATTATCTCATTTCTTCATGATTGTCTTATTCTGGCTGTTTATATTTTTTCCTATTCACAATGTCATAATTTTCAGACTAAAATATTGAGCTTAGAAAATATTAGTTTTGTTATAGTTGATATATGTATATGATTTAATTTTTAACTTTTTAAGAAAGTCAAAATATAATAAGAAATGTCTTGTGTCTTAACTATAGATTCCATCTGAATGCTTTAAAATGTCATCTTGCATAGAGTATGTATAGCTATAGTTCCTTGTATAGCAAATATTAAACACTTTTTTACAGGGTATGCTGTTTAACTATTATTATAAATATTTCCAAATAAAAGAATAGGAGAAATTGACAGGCACCCTACAGAAACTATAGTTTCTTGTGCATACTGGAAAACTAAAACCCAACATTTCCCCTGAGAAGTCAAAGCTCATTTGAAATAGCCTTCTTCTTTGGTAAGTAGTCATTTCAAAATTGTAACGTGAATATTTTTATACAATCATTTTGTGAAATGCAGAAGGACCATTAGCCCACAGTTTGACCTTTGTTTAGACCTAACACTGGAGGAAAGTGAGTTTCAATGAGGGAGAGAATTGCTGCCTTCTGGGAGAGAAAGTTTGATGAAGAGGGAGTGTTTCCTTTCGGGTTCTGGAGCACTGGCTGAGGCTGAGGTCATGGGACTGATCCATGCAAATTCATTTCTACTTCGGAAAACAACTCAAAATGATTCTTACTGATAAGTGAGAACATTGAAAGAAGAGGGTTACCAAAGCCGCATTCTGGTAAATGTTTCTGCACCGGGAGACGGAGGGTCAGGAGAGCCCTTTGGGGCAGTGTGTGACAATTTCCAGGGTGCAAATACTCCCAGAGTGGCAGATTTCGGCCTAGCATTGTGACATTCTTAAATGCCAAGGAGAGGAAAGGAGAGGAAAGGAGAGGGAAGGAGAGGAAAGGAGAGGGAAGGGGAGGGGAGGGCAGGGAAGGGGAGGGCAGGGGAGGGGAGGGCAGGGCAGGGCAGGGGAGGGGAGGGGAGGGCAGGGGAGGAGTGCAAGAGCCATTAAGCGTGCAGCAGAGGTGCCACATAACACACCTAATCACCCCAGGAGCATGAACAGGGGTAAAGTTAGCACACAACACTAGCTATAAGTTTTAAGAATGTATTACCTTTGTTTTTCATATCAGTTAAGTGTACATTTAGAAAATTTTAATAATAACTGTGTACAACAAGGGCTCATAAAAGTCCTGGAAACGCAGCAGTCAGTTTTCACGTGCTTTTGGAGCTCCCCCCATCCCTCCCCCGAGCACTGCCATTTGGTGCCTGTCACCCTTAAACATGCCTGGCAGTCAAAAGGCACCAGGAATTTGAGGAAACATTGCTAGTAAGAAAGAGACCAAAACAAACAAACAAACAAAAAATGGATAAACAGCAGAAAATAACCTAGGCAGAGATCAGAAAAAAATTAAGTAAATTTTAAAATAACGAAACATTAATAATGTCAGAGAGAAAAGACAAGATGCTATGCCTTAGTAACAAGAATACCCAAAAGTCACATTTTTAAAAAATGGGCAAGGACTTCATGACTAAAACACCAAAAGCAATGGCAACGAAAGTCAAAATTGACAAACGGGATCTAATTAAACTAAAGAGTTTCTGCATAGCAAAAGAAACTACCATCAGAGTGAACAGGCAACCTACAGAATGGGAGAAAATTGTTGTAATCTACCTGACAAAGGGATAATATCCAGAATCTACAAAGAACTTAAACAAATTTGCAAGAAAAAAATCAACCCCATCAAAAAGTGGGCAAAGGATATGAACAGACACTTCTCAAAAGAAGACATCTATGCAGCCAACAGACACATGAAAAAATGCTCATCATCAGTGGCCATCAGAGAAATGCAAATCAAAACCACAATGAGATACCATCTCACACCAGTTAGAATGGCAATCATTAAGAAGTCAGGAAACAACAGGACTGGAGAGGATGTGGAGAAATAGGACCACTTTTACACTGTTGCTGGGACTGTAAACTGGTTCAACCATTGTGGAAGACAGTGTGGCGATTCCTCAAGGATCTAGAACTAGAAATACCATTTGACCCAGCCATCCCATTGCTGGGTATATACCCAAAGGATTATAAATCATGCTGCTATAAAGACACATGCACATGTATGTTTATTGTGGCACTATTCACAATTCCGAGCAAAGACTCGGAACCAACTCAAATGTCCATCGATGATAGACTGGATTAAGAAAATGTGGCACATATACACCATGGAATACTATGCAGCCATAAAAAAGGATGAGTTCAAGTCCTTTGTAGGGACATGGATGAAGCTGGAAACCATCATTCTCAGCAAACTGTCTCAAGGACAGAAAACCAAACACCGCATATTCTCACTCATAGGTGGGAACTGAACAATGAGATCACTTGGACACAGGATGGGGAACATCACACACCAGGGCCTGTTGTTGGGTAGGGAGACGGGGGAGGAATAGCATTAGGAGATATAACTAATGTAAATGACGAGTTAATGGGTGCAGCACACCAACATGGCACATGTATACATATGTAACAAATCTGCATGTTGTGCACATGCATCCTAGAACTTAAAGTATAATTTTAAAAAGGAAAAAGATGAGTTCTTAGAAATAAATAATTGAAATTAAAAATATATGACTGAAATTAAAATTTTAACAAAAAAATATTATCCTATTTACAGAAATTAGAGCAAAAGTCAACAAGATGCAAACCAGAGACAAAATTTTAAAAATTAAATGATCTATACAAGAGAGATACTATTTGATTAGTACAAGTTCCAGAGAGAATGAATAAAGAAAACGCCAATGAGGAATTTATAAAAGAATTCAGGAAAATGTTCCAGACTGAAGAATGTGAGCGCCTAGGCTGCAAAGGTTCTCCCACATATAAATAATAGAAATAAGAAAGACCAGAGTTTTACAGCTTCTAGGTACTAAGAGTAAAAGAAAACCCTTTTCAAAAGCTTCCAAGGAAAGTGGGGAGAGGAAGAGTCCATCACAAAGGACCAGGAGGCACAATGGCATGACATCACCCCTTCCCGGGGTCTCCACAACGAGGACCACACCTTCAAAACCCGATGGAAACTACTCCTGATTTAGCTGTCTATCCCCAGCCAAGCCCGCAATTCAGCATGAAAGTGGGAAGTAAGATCATGATTTAAATTGCCATTTTCCATACGCGCCTTCTACAGAAAGTTAGTGAAGTCTCTAATTCACCAAAAGGCAGGCAAAACTATGAGTGGGTGAGACGGCATCCGCTTGGTTTTATCCAAAAGTTACCAGACACGCTTCCAGTGACAACTACAGCCTCAGTCCCATTGTCCGAACAAAGGTAGATCAAAGAAATGAGGTCGAAGGCATCGAGTGGCTCAGCCATCCTGGGATGCTCTGGGAAGGGGTGTCCACAGTGACAGGGCTGGTCCAGAAGGGACAGCGTCAGTCCAAGAGGACGTGATGGCGTCACTGAGACGGGATGAGAGGGCGAGTTGATCTAATACTTTGTATTTAAATTACAAGAATGTAAGGAGGAATTCATAAAAAGTATGCAGGAACTTAAGCAAATGGAATAAAACAATTCTTTACTCCAGGGAAAACAAAAAGTTGTATAAGGAAAAACCTCAATCATTAGCTGTTACAAGACCTGGCATAAATGGTAGGTAGAAGTAAAGACTATAAATAATATAAAGACAGTGTATCAATGTGACAAGTCACCAACAATCCACATGGTGTGGCCCAAGGGTCATAGCTTCATCTAAAAGTTATCAGAGACACCTGAATGACACCTGCAGCCTCGGACCTGTCACCCTAACAAAGGTCTTTACCTTCAGGCACTGCTGCCCTCTTTAAAGGTTCTGTTATTAGCCTTTTTGCTGAAATCACACAGAGTTAGGAGCCTTAATCTAAAGGAGTTAGTTTGTTTTGGTGACACACAAGCTACTGGGACAGTCCTTTGAGGGGATTTTTGAAAAGGACAGAGGAATTTGAGAGCTCCTCAGATGCCATCAGGAATTCTTCTCCGTGAAACCCATGCTCCGGATGTTCAAATTAGCAGCCATCTGGAATGTCACATCTGCCTCCGCTTAGGCGAGGAATAATGAAACCTATAGTCATGATAAAGATCATTCTTGCTTTTCCTTGTGTAGAAAAGAAGGAATGCTACCAGCTGAACTCACACACAAACCCATGTGCTGGGGCCAACAGGTGATACTTCAACAGCATCCAAAGAAGGTAGCAAAATTAGCAACCCTACAAATGAAATGTTGACTCCAGGGACCTAATGTTTTAGCTGGGGAAATAAATCCCCATGAAGCTAGGTTTCCACAACAAGATTTTAAAAGGTCCACAAAATTACCACACTCCTCTCTGAATGGATTCCCAGGGAGCCCCGGGCTCCCAACAACCTCCCTTCCATTGTGACATTTCCGTCCGTTGTGAGGCTGCGTCGCCACTGCGCGTCATCACAGATTGATGGAGGCATCGCAATGAAACAGCCAAGTATGGGTCTGGCCTTCTTTGGCTCTCCGCTGTCTCCGTCACCTCCCCTGTGGGTGCATGGGACGGGCTGTGAAGGCCTGTCTCAGTGTGCGGCAGGGAGTCAGGGCATCCAAAGGTCCAAGTGGACTTGCTGAGTGACCTTGGTCAAGGCAATGGAGCCCACTGTCTTGGTTTTTCACTTGCCTGGGCAGGTAGACACACTCGGGAGGAGGTAGCAAAAATGATTCCTGAGCTTAAGTCAGCTATTACAAGGCTGTGTCTGGTTCTCCAGCTCTGGAGACGCCCAGTGCATAAGACCCCCGGTTTAAAGAGAATGCCGATGGAGTCTGGCTGCCAGACCTTTTCTCCTAGGTTGCAGCACTGGTGGAGCGGAGAGTCATCTGGAGGAGGAGCAGAGCTGACGTCAAGCGCGTATGAGCACACACCTTCTCTCTCAGGTCCTGGGTTCCTTTCTGAACCATGGATGAGAAAATGAGAGGAGTAAACAGGACCGATTTCAAACTTTCTGCCTAACTATCATGGCAAAGAGAAGGAAGTAATCCCCTGGAGTGATGACCTAGCTTCTTCAGAACTTTCTTGGAATGACAAAACTTAATCCATGGTTATTAAATGGATTATTACTAATTACATTATTAAAATAGAAGAGTCCATCTTTATTGTAATTTTTTCCTGGGAGACAGGTGCAGCATCTTCCAGTGAAGAAGACGTGACAGCCGCGGGGGCACAGGCATCTCTGTACCTGCAGGACTCGGCTCTGTAGCCAGCAGTCACAGCCCTAGGCAGAGCAAATGTGGTGTCTGAGGGCACAAAGGTCTCAGTCAACATTCATCATGGTTGGCAAGACTCACAAAAGAAGAAATCTGAGTAGAAGATGTGTGGTTATAGGAAGGATTCGGGGAGCACCGTTCATGACTGAGACCACTGACTTTTAAATTACATTCAACTCTAGTTTAAATTTATGTGACCCCAGCACAACATGATTTTGCTCTGGAGACAGTGTTGAGGCCAGAAATTAATTCTCCCTAGTGGACTGTCAAAGTGAGTACATAAAAGATAGAGTAAGTCAGTTGGCCCAACAGTGAACGCTGCTTGACTCAACCTGTTGCATTATTTTTCATTACCATTATGTATTATCTGATCTCTGCAAGTACTCAACATAGATGTAACTTTAAAAATAATTCAGTTATCAAATATATTCAAAATAATAGAACAGTCATTGTTTCCAAATAGTATACTAACAGTAGTTCATTGAAATGATCAATATTTGAACCATGTTCAAATTAAAAGAGCCTTGTCAGACATCTCAGAGTGTGTCTCTAATAAAAGAGAGGCAGGGCTTCTCCCAGGGAGAAAGATGAAACCTCAGACTGATGAGGAATCTTTGTTTGTTTCCCCATGATGAATTTCATTTTTATGGTGACAAACAGGAAAGCCTGTCTGTGATACCAGGATAAACATCCAGTAAATACAATGGTCCATTGGCTTTCATAGTTTCCAGATTTCTTTCCCAAAACTCGTGTGGCTGAGATGATGTGATTTAATGCTGTTGGCAATTTTAGAGCAAAAAGAAAGGTTTCCACATAGAGACAGGTGTTGTCGCACGGTCTGGTGGGCAGGACAGGAGCATGTCTCTCCCTAGCATCTCAGCACCTGCTGTATATAGGGATTGTGACTTTCTGATGAGATGTGCACTCACTCACACTGGTACGTCTAAGCATCTCAGCACCTGCTGTATATAGGGATTGTGACTTTCTGATGAGACGTGCACTCACCTGCACTACAACATCTACTCTTATTTCACTGAAAAGTCTAGAGTTTCTTTTAAACTGTCAGCAAGGAGTTAAACATGGAAATCCAGGAGGAGCCCTTTACAGAAACACATCAGCCTGAATGCCATGGCCTGATAACTTATAAATCATTAACTTAACGCTGAAGGTATTAAGTTAATAAATGCCTTATTAAAAGATGACTCCGTTTTCAATGGTCATGAACTCTTTTTCACTTTTATTTTTTTGAGATGGAGTCTCACTCTATCACTCAATCTGGGGTGCAGTGGCATGATCTTGGCTCACTGCAACCTCTGCCTCCGTGGTTCAAGTGATTCTCCTGCCTCAGCCTCTTGAATAGCTGGGATTACAGGTGCGTACCACCTCGCCCAGCTAATTTATGTAATTTTAGTAGGAACAGGGTTTCACCATGTTGCCCAGGCTGCTCTCAAACTCCTGACTTCAGGTGATCCCCCTGCCTCAGCCTCCCAAAGTGCTGGGATTACAGGCGTGAGCCACCATGCCTGGCCTGCCATGAATAGTTAAGGCTATGCCCAAATTTATTAATTACATTGCCACAAATCTAGAATGTTCCAGGTGTGGTTTCTGCCAAATGAACTTCCTCTTTTTGCATTTGCCTGTTGACCAATGAACGCATCAGGTCATCAGTAACTCAAGCGCCCCTGGACTTTGTGTAAGCAGAATGCGTTTCCGTGGGCCATGCCATCCATGATTTCTTATGCCAGTGTCCTCATCCTCAATTCACATTTCTAAGGCGTTTCCCACACAGGGAAGGGTCCTTTCCTGATCCACCCGGGCTTCCTCCAGGTGACTTTCAAATGCTTCCCCCATAAGGAGGATCAGGAGCACCCCACCTGCCAACTGAGGCCAAGGAAGTGCAAGACGTGGGAGACATGAGGAAGGCAAGGGACTCCTCACCACTTCTGTTATTCTCTCTCTCTCTCACTCTCTCTCTGCCTCTCTATTCCCTCCTCTCTCTCTCCCCCTCCTCTTCTTCCCTCTCCTCCGGCCCCTTGTCTTTACCTCCTGCATCCAGCTGCATGAAGTTGTGCTCCTGCGTCTTGGTCAGTCACTGCAATGGCTTCCAGGCCTGTGTTCCTGGCTCCGGACACTTCCCCTGAGCCCCTCCCCACGTGCTACCATCACTGGAGCAACTTTCCTGGAAATAGGATTCAGATGCCTCAAAGTCGACTGCAGATCCTCCTGCCTCTTCCAGCCGACCCCTGCTGGGCTTCCTCCCACCCACTCCACTTTGCCACGGAGTCACCCTCCACCCCACTGGCCCTGCCCATCACTCACACAGTTCCCTGTTTCTTCCCCACCACAGAACTAACTTGTGTTCCTGGACACACCACATTCACTCCTGACCCCTGGGAGGTTGTCTCTCCGCTAGGAAGTCCATTCCACACCCGCCAGGACACAGACCCAGCCCTCCTCCCCCGAGCCCTCCCAAGGCCACGCCTGTCCCATCTCCCTCACTCCCCTGTAATCATGCTGTGACCTCGGGGCTCCTTCTGACCTCTAAACGTGTCCTTTCTGTCACTGGCTGCACACTACACCATATCCCCGCTGGAGGTACAGAGTGATGGGATGCCATCCCCGCTGGGTGGCCAAGTTCGTGCCAGGGACGCAGATGGGCTCTGTTAATGTGGGCAGCAAGAAGGGAACAGCGGAGGCTGAGAGTGAGCCTGGATCTGTTCTGGGGGCGTCCATCTGAGCGTGCACGGAAGGAAAGCATTTGTGCTCGGAATGGATTCCCAAAGAGACCATTTGTACACCTTTTCGGCTGGTTTGAAACGTTTTGAATATTTTGAAAGATGCTCGGAGGCCACACCTTGCTGACTGGCAACAAATGTGTGGTGTCCTCGGCGAAGATGGTTCAAAAGCAGCTGTCATGACGTGGCACTGCTCCCCACCAACACACCAATTAAATAAACATAATTCCCTACCATCTAGTTCACTGTTATCAGCTAGGACGTGGATGGAGCCCTGAGTGCTTGGTTGTCTTCTACTTGGATGGAGGCTTCACAGCCTGAATTTTGACCAAGCCATGGGCACATTTTCCTTACAAAATAAGTAATACTTAAGTCCAGCTAACGTGCTACACACTAAATATGTCATGTGATATTGGGGCCCTGTGTGTTCTAAGCATAAGAAGGGCCAGCTCTGGATTGCTTCTGGAGCAGTGCCTATGCCTTCATATTCATTACTTCATTTGATATCATAACATTCATTTTCCACGTGAAGAACGGAGGTCCAGGGAAGGTAGTGCCTCTGCAGGCTCACACAGCTGTGGAGAGCAAATTTGGAGGCCCCCCGCCTTCTGCTCACAGACTCATGCCCTCTCCACCATCGCATAGCCCCTACACAGTATCAAGCCCCACCGCAGGCAATGCAGCTTTCTCTAGTCCACGGTTGACCAAGCCACTCCTGTTTCCAAGCCCTTCTGCTGACCCTGTTCTAGGAGGTGCCCTTCTGCTGACCCTGTTCTAGGAGGTGCCTCCTACACGATGCCCAGACAGGAAACTGCCAGGCAGAGACTCTTCAGCTTCCGAGCTCCAGGTTGGAGGGAGGGAAACTCAGCCATAGGCAGCCATGAGCACGCGAATGACAAAGTCACCAGCTCACCCACCTGGGCTGTCTGAGTGTCAATTGAGCTGGGGAGGTAAGCATTTAGAAAATGTACCCTTAGGCAAAAATCCACAGGTGTACTTATTAAGAGGATGTCCTCAGACCAAGAAAACAGTATCAACCTCACCCAGCCTGCATGTCCTTTGCCACCAGGGACAAGAAGGAATGAAATACCTGACCTTAGGGGCTTCATCATCCCATGCCACAAGCACACAAGTGGGGACAAAACCCATCACACTTGTTGTGACAAGATGTGAGTGTCTGGGCCCTCCTGCCGAGAGAAGCGGGTCAACTGGGACCCGGGGTTGACCAGATCCATGCTGTGCTCAGCCTGCTGCTGACCCATCACAGCCTCTCTGACCGGGTGAGCGCTCCAGGTGCACAGTTAACGTGGGATATTGATCCCATCCATTTGCAGGCATCTGGCAGCAGTGAAAGGGTAAATTGACAACTCTGTTATTTGACTCCAGGAAGAATGTAACAGGAGCACCTTCAGGAGCACACCAGAAATATTTGAGGACAACACGCCTGCCCCTGAGAACAGGGCCGTATGTCAGGATATTTTCAGGGTATATGAAGTTTGGAGCTGCTGCTTGTACGTGTATTGACCCCTTCTCACCATTAACCACTAACAGGGACCAGGCTTTTGTCAACAACAATTCTAGGAGGGACTAGACAGCAAGAGCGGGGGAGAAAGGAAAACGAACGGAGAGCACACGTGTGGAAGGACCGGCGAAGAGGGAAACAGAAGGGAGAGGAGGGCGGGAGCTCAAGGTTGTCAGCGACAGGAAAGGAAACGCCTCACCCTCCTGGCAGGAAGCCAGCCCGGGACCTGGAGGAATCTGGAGAGCCAGCCCCGAATATGGAGGGCGCAGGGCCTCAGGGGCCGT
>NC_045455.1:2462661-2509260 GCF_002776525.5 Piliocolobus tephrosceles
TGGAGAGCCAGCCCCGAATATGGAGGGCGCAGGGCCTCAGGGGCCGTTGGAGAGCCAGCCCCGAATATGGAGGGCGCAGGGCCTCAGGGGCTGTTGGAGAGCCAAGCCCTGAATGTGGAGGGTGCAAGGCCTCAGGGGCACACAGCTGACGCCTCCCGCAAGGTCTCATCCGGGGCCACTCGGAGGACGGCATTTGGGGTGATGGCGGCAACACTAGCTCCTGTGCCAGGAACTGTTCCCAGTGGCCTCATATCACCAGACGGCTGCTTAGGGCCCAACTTCCCACGACGGGGGCATCACTAGGACACCCTCTTCGTCAGCCTACATCCACAGTCACTGGTGACTGCAATCAAAATTAATCATAAAACCTTTACAATGGCCGAATCTCATTCCTCCCGGGCTGGGTGAGAGTGAACATGGGCCTGGGGCCAGCGCCAGGGCCAGTCCACCTCCTGGAAATCACTAATTGATAAGCAGCCGGGCGCCCTGTGACAGACCTCTGTGGAGCAAAAGCTGCTATTCCCAGATTCAATGCAAACCAAGCCTGAGGCCAGGAATTCTGGACAGGCAGTGGAGCATGTGGCCAGGGCGGTTTATTCTGGGGGCCGGCGGAAGGCCAGCCTGCTCCGCCTTCATTCTGGGTTCCTGCGGCCATTCCCCTTCGGTTCCAGGAGCACCCACAGATTGCATATCTGTGGCATCGCCACAAATGTAATGAGCAGAGGAAATTGATGGCAGCTCCAAGTAAATTACAGTTTAAAAGACAAGGGAGGTCCCCAGAGATGGCCAACAAAGGGGAACTCAGCTGACCAGGCCCAGGTAAAATTGAATTGGAAATGTTCACTGCCTGATTAGCATGACAACAGTTCCAGTGTTTAAATAAAAAAAAAAAAGTCATTCTCTTTAAATGAAAAGGGGGGCAGAAGCCCATCTTCCCACAAACACAGTTATCTTTAAAAATGTCCAGTCTAAGATAGGTCGGAACTGCGCTCTAAACAACCTTCTGCAGAGAATGGGCTCTTAAATAATCCCCTCTCAATCCTTATAATTTGGACGGGAACTGACCTGTTTATATATGTGCAGACACGAAGAGATACACACACAAGCATATATAACATTTTCGCTTTAGGGAGGACTGAAGGTTAGCTTGGCCTGTCGCTGCTAATAATTGAATTCATTTTCCATTTCTTGCTTCCACAGGGAGCCTGGGGTCTCCCTCCCATCGGTGTGGGTCACGCTTTCCCTTCACAGACATATTTCTTCCAGTTTGGTGTGATGGGAACAGCTCTGGTTCTAAATATTAGCTGGGAGTAGGTTTAGCTGGAAGTAACGGCAGCAAAACCCTGAGGGACGAGTGACTTCAACCCAACAAGAGCTTGTTTGTCCTCCCAGGAAGGAGCACAGAGCAGGAGGGCCAGGGAGGTCCTGGGGCTTCAGGGACCAGGCTGCTCCCTCAAGGGATGCCTCATGACCTGTAATGGCACCTGCCATGCTGGCACTCCTGACGTCTTTCTGGCTGGTAGGCAGGGCCCAGGGATGAAGAAGAGCACATTCCATGCCTTTCCAGAGCTGTTCAGGTTTGATCTTACGAGCTAGAAAGCAGGCACGTGGTCGACAGCCACTGCTTCGGAGGCTGGGAAATGCAACCTTTATTGGGAACAGCTCAGCTCAAATTTGGGGTTCTGTGACCCAGGGAGATGGGGAAGTGGACATGGGCGGCCCCGCCAGCACACTCTCCTGCAATGTGAGAACTAGAGAACGTTCTCTCATGCTCGCTGAGTGACTTCTGGGATGTGACGCGTTCCACTGGAGCGTCTTCGTATGAAAATGGAAGATGGTCTGCACGGTTCTGAAGCATTCCCCAGAACCTCTTTCTCAACTGGTGTCCACCCGACCACAGCCGCGTCCATGGCCCTCATGCACAGATTCTTCCCCACCACGGAGCTCCACGCCATCTCCTGCCCTCCATCCCTGTGCCAGCCCTGCTTCTTCCACCTCAGCGATGGCCCCTCACTGCCATCGCCCTCCACACGCTGCCACCACAGCCCAGCTCCTGCTTCCTGAAGGTTCATCGCCAGTGCTCCCCACAGGGAGGCCGGGGGTGGCCCTGACCTGGGTTTCTATGACACTTCGTCTCCCACTTGTTTAGTCAATAGTTACGGTCCTGTGACATGCACTGAGCTCCACCTGGGTGCTACTAAAATAAACCTGTGTGATGCCTGTGCAGAAAGCAGGTCATGTGGCAGGCCTGGAGCGGAAACCCACAGGGAAGTCTGTAAGGGTGGTCCTGGGTGGGTGTCTGGTGGTCCTGGGCGGGTGTCTGGGAACCTGGGTTTTGGAAGGGTTTCCACCATTCCCTGCTGAGAGGGGCTCTTTGTGTAAACACTGTGGTTGATGTGGAATACCTGCTTTCCTTCTGGGAGTCTGGAATCTTGGGGTGTGCTGAGCAGAGGGTGCCTGTGTGACAAGCCTGCAGTAAAAACCCTGGACATGGAGCCTCTAAGGAGCCCCCCGGTGGAAGACACTTCACGTCACACTCACTCCAGGGCCGTCAGAGTCACTCCAGGGCTGTCACACTCACTCCAGGGGAAACGAAGCACATCTGCGTGACTACACTGGGAGGGGGCCCTGGAAGCCTGTCCCTGTTTCCCCCATGTACCTTCCCTCTTCACTGAGAGTGCCCTGCATCCTTTTGCTGTAAAAAGCCACAGTTGTGAGTGTGATGGAACCCTGGGTTCTCTGAGTCCTGGAGAATCATGCAACTTGGGGTGGCCTGGGGGACTCTCGACAATCTCTATCCTCAGAGAATTCACAGGGGAGATGGGGGAAGAGGGTTAGGGTGACAGACACCACAACACAGTGACCTAAGTATGAGTCGTGAGCTCAGTGTTGTTGGAAGGTGAGATGGAGACTGTCACTGGGGATAGTGAGTTTGCATTTTGGGAGGGGATGGTCTGGAGGGTGGATGGGATGGAGGGGAGACTTAGGCCAGAAGAACAGCAGGCCCAAATGCACAGCATTCAAACACAAGGTGCATGGAAGCCAAGCCTGATGGAGGCCTGCAAACATTTAGAGTATGTAGAGGGTAGGGCACGTGAGAGCCATGGCAGGATGAAGGAGACAGTGAGCAGGGCAGTGCTGCCGCCCCTCCCTTACCATGCTGAGGCACCCAGGCTGCACACAGGGTTCAGAGGTTGGCACCAAGCATTGTACTCCGAGGTTGGTGGGTGGGGGGGTCCCACATGGTGGGAAGGACCACCAGCCCCTGGCCTGTCCCCAATTTCCTCCCGTCTCTAGCTCCTCCCCACCCATCTTAACCCCTTCTAGGAGATGGCTCTGCTTTGTATTGACCTAAGGCTGTAGCTTCTTCACTGAACAGAAGGTAAAAAGTGGATTCTGTTCTCTCTGTTGAGCATCATCAATGTGAAAGTCCAGGACACCCAATCAGAGACCAGGGAGTGGCTCTCAGATTTCAAATGTAAGCTCAGGTCACTCGTGAGTAGTCAAATAAAACTACTCTCACCAGAAACTTAAAGAGCTTTTACTTCTCTAATTATCTGTATCAATTCTCTGTTTCAAAGGCTAGTGAATTTTGGCTTGCCTTCGAATGCTGCACTAATATTAAAAGAAAGTTGCATGAAAAAATGCTCACCCTCACTGGTCATCAGAGAAACGCAAATCAAAACCACAATGAGATACCATCTCACACCAGTTAGAATGGCAATAATTAAAAAGTCAGGAAACAACAGGTGCTGGAGAGGATGTGGAGAAATAGGAACACTTTTACTATTTTTACGATTTACTATTACAGTCCCACTGTTGGTGGGACTGTAAATTAGTTCAAACATTGTGGAAGACAGTGTGGCAATTCCTCAAGGATCTAGAACTAGAAATACCATTTGACCCAGCCATCCCATTACAAATCCCATTATAAATTCCATGATTTTTAACCCATGATTTGTAACCCATGATTTTATTTATAACCCATGATTTATAACCCAGCAATCCCATTTACAATCCCGTTATAAATCCCATGATTTATAACCCAAAGGATTATAAATCATGCTGCTATAAAGACACATGCACACGTCCATGTTTAGTGCGGCATTATTCACAATAGCAAAGACTTGGAACCAACCCAAATGTCCATCAATGATAGACTGGATTAAGAAAATGTGACACATATATACCATGGAATACTATGCAGCCATGAAAAAGGATGAGTTCATGTCCTTTGCAGGGACACAGATGCAGCTGGAAACCATCATTCTGAGCAAACTGTCACAAGGACAAAAAAATCAAACACTGCATATTCTCACTCACAGGTGGGAGTTGAAAAATGAGAACATTTGGACATAGAGCCGGGAACATCACACACCGGGGCATGTCGTGGGTTGGGGGACTGGGGGAGAGATAGCACTCGCACTCGGAGAAATACCTAATGTAAATGACCAGTTAATGGGTGCAGCACAGCAACATAGCACATGTGTACATATGTAACAAATCCGCACATTCTGCACCCGTACCCTAGAACTTAAAGTATAATTAGAAAAATAAAAAAAATAAAAAAAGAAAGTTGCTTTGAGGCATACTCAATTCTGAGCCTGCCTGAGTAGCCCCCATGATCTGACCTTGAACCTATGATCTGACCTTGAACACAGATGTTTAAAAATGTGTCCTTGTGTCAGACACCAGTTCCCAGCACACAGCAACCAACGGCTCTGAGAGCCAATCCTTGCCTCTGCCTTAGGGCGCACTGGTCCTGGGCTCAGCCATCCCCACTGTTAACCATCTAATCCGCACAGGAGCCCGATCTGATGGATGACTCATCGGCTCCTTATTGAAAACACTGAGGATCAGAGATGCTGAGTTGGCTCCTTGAGTTCACACAGCTTAAAAGTCATAGGGCTAAAATGGTAGCCCACATTATTTTAGCTCCTGAGCTTGTAGCCACTGTAGCATTACAAGTTTTTGCTCTATATTTTACTCTAAAAGTAATTAAGATTATTTTTGGTTTTGGTTATATTTAAAACTTAGTTTCAATTACAATATATAACTTGCTGCAATGAGGTAATAGAACCAACAAGTTGAAACTCTATTTTTGCTATCTCTATTTAGCTCTTTTTGCTGTCTTCACACATTCTACAGTTTGTCAGTTGTAGTTTTATCCCTGTTTAATTTCCCACCACAGTTCAAAGTTCCACTTTGACCTTTTTGTATCTAAAGAGTAAAAATAGACTCTTTTAAAATCTAATTTGAAGTTTTTCTATCTAAAATAGATAAATAATTGACGTTTTTCTATCTAGATTCAAAATAGAGAAAAAAGAGAGGAACTATAGCTGAAGGCCAGTTAGTTTCATTTCATGGCACAATCAATTAACGGGAACCCATGGTCTGGAACAGCGTTTCTGGATCACTGGCATGCACACGCCACTCTCTAGACTGGCACTGTCTACTAAAAGCTTCTGTGATGGGGAAAGTGCCCACACCCTCTCTATCCACTATGGTGGTTCCCAGTCGCCACATGGCACTTTGAGCACTTACAATGTGACTAACAAGAATGAGGAACTAAAATTTTGATTAATTTCATTTTAATTAATTTGAACTTAACAGCCACATGCAACGAGGTGCTAGCATATTGGATACTACAGCTGTGCAGGAATAATCCAGATTAAAAGATTTATGGGAGTAAACACTGATTTGCAATAACATCTGTACCTGACCACACGGCTGCAATTGTCTATGTCCTTAAAACTGAATCTTCAATGACAGATATAACCAACGCTTGTGAACACTGACTTACCCTTCTGCTTAACAGTGGGTCCTCGTTCCCGTTGTGAGGCGGTCCCTACCCATCGGCAGGGCAAGTGTGGAGTTGGAGACGATGAAAGGGTGGGAACCAAAGAAAAATCAAGAACTGAGAACTCAGCAAAAAAGCAAAAATAGAAAAATAAAACCGCGCGACACGGGCAGAGTGGCCAGGTGCTGATGCTGGGCGGGGTCTTCATCAGCCGCGGGGGAGGGAGGACGAACAAGAGAGGGCCAGCCCAAGGGCCCACAGCCTCGGAACTGCAGATGTGCAGCCATTATCAAAATGCCATGCAGCGAGGGTCCTGTCTTTGGAGTGGAGAGACAGGGCAAGGAGCTGAGCACACAGACAGAGGTCAACTGAAGGCCTTGGAAGCGCAGTCAGAGATGTGGAGTGAACACTCGCCTTTCAGGCTGAATCTCTCACAGAGAACAAATGTGATTTTCTCAGTTGGCTGTCCTCACTGTCCTTTCAAAGGCCACACACACAAACATCACCTCCCTGGAACTGCACCTGGAACTTGCTTCCACCACCTACCCATCCACTGCACCACCTGTCCGTCCACTAAACCACCTATCCATCCACTCTGACTGTCTGTCCACTCCACCACCTATCCGTCCACTCCACTGCCTACCCGTCCACTCCACCGCCTACCCATCCACTCCACTGCCTACCCATCCACTCCACCACCTGTCCATCCACTCCACCACCTGTCCATCCACTCCACTGTCTATTCGTCCACTCCACCACCTATCTGTCCCTCCACCATCTATCTGTCCCTCCATCGCCTATCTATCCTTCTATTACTATTCATCTGTGCACTCCACTGCCTATTCGTCTCTCCATCACCTATCTATCTGCTTCGTAGCCCATTCTTCTGCTCTGTCACCTATCCATTCATCCACTCCATTACCTGTCCATCCATCCACTCCATTGCCTGTCCATCCATCCACTCCAATCATTCCACATCATTCGTTCCATTGCTTACCCAACCATTCCTTTGCCTATCCATCCCTGCATCACCATTCATCTGCTCTGTCATCTGTCCATCCATCCATTTGGACGCCTATCCATCCATCTATTCCACTGCTTATTCATTGGCTCTCAACTCTTCACAGCTATCCTAATTGGACATTGAACATTTTCTACAAGGAATGCTTTACATATGCATTTAAAGGTGATTAAAAATATTATTCAACGTGGCACATTAATAAATTCACAGACCTGAAGAGCTGTCAGACCATGTGTCCTGTGAGATGTTTCTGGAGAAGTTTTGAGCCGTGTTTGCTACCTTCTCTGTTTCAGGCTCAGTCTCACCAACTGCCCCAGAACCAGCTCCCCTCCTGGCAGTCATGTTCTCCATACATGAGGTACAGTGATGTGCCTGCCCTGCACTCAGGGACAGGTGTACCTGCCAGCCTCTGCAGGGTATTGGCTAGAGTCAGCATCTGGGTGCCCAGTGCTGTCCAAAGTTGTCATGTCCAGCTGAATGCACAAGACCTTCTGACCTCACTCAGGGCCCAGGCAGCCCTCTCGCTGCTGGTTTCCAGCTGCTCCTATTTCTCAGGTACGGCTTCACTTCACTGGAGTTGTGCTGCTCAGCTGACCTGATCCTGAAGGTCAGCTTTGCTCACTCTGCACCTGCTGGTGCTGGGTGTCTACCACAGGCTGTGCTCCTAGGCCTGGCGGGGTCTTGTCAGGTCAGTCTGTCCCCATGCTCGCTCACTGTGGCGGGGGTGTGACTGTCCTTCAAGGCTCAAAGTTTCTCTGGTCTGCATTCTCCAGTACTTAGGTTATCTGATCGGCACTAAACCAAAATAGGTAGCAGAACACAAGATCTGATGACTTTTTTTCAGGTTTGTGAATTTATCCACATGCAAAGTTGCACGATGCTTTCTCTAAATTACCTTAAATGCATATTCAATGGATTATTTACAGAAAATACTAAATGGTATAAATTAATATAGCTGTAAATAAACTAGGATACACCAATGACCGTTCTTCATAGCCAATCTGTTTCTAATTTAGTGTCTTCTATTGAACACTGTTCTTCCCTCTTCATCTGTCCTGCGAAGCTCATCACTTTGCACCTGTATTATTGCCACTGACCTTTTGCTTCACCCTCACCAGACCCACCCCACACATCATGTCCCCTCTCTGCCTTTGTTAACTCATCCTTCTGCAATTTTTGTTGTGGTTTTGGTGGGGAGAGTTTATAGAGCTGCGGCTGAGAGCAGCTCTCAGGGCCCCAGACAGATGGACCACACCTGGCACCTGGCTAAGATGCTTGGAGTAAACGACTCAAACTGCTTTAGGCCTTGGTTTCCTTATCCGGCAATGAGATCAGGAGTTCTCCATAAGAGGACTAAACTCCACGAAGAACACAGCACCTGGTACAAGGAAAGACTATGAGGACACCTCCCTCCCTACAGAGCTGCACGGTCACAACTGTCACCTCTCAGGCTCACTCCCTTCCAGCAGGCCCAGAATGAAACATGGTGCGTGGAAAGCACAGGCGTAGGCTGTGGGCATTTGTATTTGAGCTGGAGTACCACCTGCAGTGTGGCAGAAGTCAAGTCTTTGTCAGCCAGCAGGTTCTCCTCTGATTCAGCAGACGTCACAGACCCAACCACCCAAAGGCACATTCCCTCCCAGATGTGCTGAGATGTCCAGAACTCCTCATCTGCGCAACAGACCTGCATCTCCTACTGGCTGTGAGGTGTGGCTTGTTCCATAGAGTGGCGATGGGGCCAGTCCACATACCTTCTCTTCTCTTGCACTCATAAAAGTTCAGGAACATGACATCAACCAGGGGATCACAGGGCACAGCCAGACACACAAATGTAACTAGCACCAGTGCTCTGGGCTGAATGGTGTCCCGCAAATTCACTCGTTGAAGCCTTAACCCCTAGTACCTCAGATTGCCCTTATTTGGAAATAAGGTCATTGTGATGTAATTAAGGTACAATGCGGTCATTCTCACCTAGGGTGGGTCCAATATAGCTGGACACAGAGAGGCCCTGGGGAGTGGCTGTGTGAGGACTGCAGTGGTGCTGCCCAGCCAGGGAACCCCAGAAGCCTTAGAGACGCAGGAATAGATGCTCCATGGTGCCCTCAGAGGGACCATGACCCTGCCAGCACCTTGATCTCAGGCTTCTGGCTTCCAGAACTGTAAGAGGACACATTTCTGTTGTTCTAACCAACCCAGTATGCAGTACTTTGTTATGGCAGCAGCAGGACATGAATGCAGCCAAGAGCCTTAAGGCTATCTATGGCCTGCCATCTACATAGGATCTGTTCTGTGGAATAAAGTATGAAGTTTGTACCTCTGATCATTTTATTCCCACCTGGTTTTTTTCTGAATCACAGCCTGACCTACCTTTGCACCTTCCAGGGAAATTAGCCCAGGAATAGTCAAGTCAGAGTTGTTCATAAATATTTGTGGGTTGTTTTTTTTTAAAGCAGGATGCTTTATCCAAAGAATTTATCATAAATCTCTTTTAAGAGCAAATTCCCCGGGACATTTGGAAACGTGATTTGATGTCCAAGTATCCATGAATAGCAACTCTCCATGAAGCTGTGTTAGCTGCACCCACTGCAGGAGGAGGAAGTACCTGGGTGCCGCCCCGTCCCGCGGGTTTTTAGGAGGGCTGCATGTGGACGCCGGTGGCAGTGGTGCGTTCAGCCAGCTGTTGTTGCCGCCGGCAGATTGTGGCATATCACTGCCGTAATTAATCCCGTATTTTTGTAGCTGAAGTCACAATACTCATTTCAGGATAGAGTGAGAGCAAGGCGAGCCTATCTATACCTGTAAATGAATGATATCATTATTTTGGGAAATGAAAGTTTAAGCTCTGTGAAACACACAATCCCATGGCGATCTCAGCAGAGGAACTTGTGCGCGCAGGTGTTCGACGTGATAAGGTGCGTTGCCATTTATCTGTGTACTTGCAGACAAATATTAACATAGTCATGAATTAAGCTTTTAATCCCTTTTATTATACATTGAATATCTTTATTTTAACAAACATCAACAATGCACACGATTGTGCTCCACGCTATTCATTGCTATTCCCCGCAGCGTGCCGGAACATGATACGCGGAAATACACATGTTTCCAGAACTGCCGGCACCTGCCTGAGTGTTCCGTGGCATGATTCATTCTTTCTTCCCCTTCTAAACAAAGATGCTCTCTCACAAAGACACTGTTCAGACAGGGAAAGAGGACTGCGGCTCTGTTTTGTGTCCTGGAAGTCTGGGAGCACGTTTCATGTTAGAGACATTTGTCAGAGACCAAGTTTTTACTTCTTTGAAACTTAAAAGGAATTCGATGCAGGTGCTGGGGTCAGAACAGCAAACCTAGGCTTGGTAAGCTGGGTGTCCAGCCAGGGCTTCTGTCTGGGGGGCAAAGTCTGGTTCTCGTCCCCATTTGCCCAAGCTTCCTGTGCCAGGTCCTACAGCGGCACGGCAGGGTCCTATGGAGATCAGAGGCAGAGGGAGGGACAGACGGGCCTCCGTCCCCACGGCCCCTGAGGCACAGGGACCAGGTCGCTACAGCTGGCATCCCCAGGGCATCAGCATGTGCAGGGGACCCGGCCGGAGCCTGCAAGGTGCAAACGTGCACGAGAGGAACTCCGACTTCAAGGAGGAAAGTCAGAGCGGAGGGAGGGCGGAGGGAGAGGATGGGAACCGAATGGTTCCGGCGGAGCACAGGACACGAGGAAGAATGTAAGGCAAGCGTGAGGGGTCACGATGACAGAAGTCAACCCTGACGGCAGGGATGCAGGCAGGTCTTAGGTCTAGGAAACAGTGTCTTGAGGCCAGTGGACATGCCAACACGTCAACAGGAAAGGAGGCGCGGTGGGACACGAGGCGGCCACAGCATGTTTGTCCCGGAAGGGACTTCGTGGAACTGATCTTTACATGTCAATTTTTATTTATTTATTTATTTATTTACTTATTTATTTAGAGACAGAGTCTTGCTCTTGTCGCCCAGGCTGGAGTGCAATGGTGCAATCTCAGCTCACTGCAACCTCCGCCTCCCAGGCTCAAGTGATTCTCCTTCCTCAGCCTCCCAAGTAGCTGGGATTACAAGTGTGCACCACCACACCTGGCTAATTTTTGTATTTTTAGTAGATATGTGGTTTTACCACGTTGGCCAGGCTGGTCTTGAACTCCTGATCTCAGGTGATCCACCTGCCTCGGCTTCCTAAATTGCTGGGATTACAGGCATGAGCCACTGCGTGCGGCCTACATTTGAATGTTTAACCTGACGTTTCAGAGACAATAGGCAGATCTGCTCTTCCCTCTCCCCCACACAGAGCCCCTGAGGTGACGTGGAAAGGGAATTCCCTGGGCACAGCACCAGTCAGCCTCTCACCTTGCTTTACAGTCGCCAGTCACCCCACCACATCCATGATGACACAGGACGAGAAAGTGGACGGCTCGTGACGGAGCCACCCTTCCCAGAAAACAGCACAGCACCTGCAAGCACCAGCCGACTGTGTAAAGAAGGTGTAGACAGGTGCAGCAGCTCATGCCTGTAATCCCAGCTGTTTGGGAGGCTGAGGCAGGAGGCTCGCTGGAGCCCATGAGTTCAAGACCAGGTTGGGCAGCATAACAAGATGCCTTCTCCACAAAAATTAGCCAGCTGTGGTGGTTCCAGCCGCTCGGAGGTGGTCCCAGTTGCCTGGAGTCTGAGGTGGGAGGATCACTTGCATCCAGGAGAGAGAGGCTGAAGTGAGCCATCATCACGCCACCGGCCTCCAGCCTGGGTGACAGAGCAAGACCCTGTCTCCATAAAAGGATGGCGTTTGCCAGCAAAGCCTAGAGCACTTTCCGATATCACTGCTGTTAAAGGGTGGTGGCTGCCCAGGAAGCACACTGGCTGTTCAGGGGTTCTATTCCTCATGGCCCTGGTGAGGCTTGGATTTCTAAACGGTATGTCGGGCTTTGCCATTTTAAAGAGCCTTTATTAAAAGGTGTGAGATGTGTACGTGCTGTACACGGTGAGTATGGAGAGGAAGATAGATTTCCTGTCATTATTCCAGTCACGGGCCTGAGGTGCAGCGCCGTGAGATGCTCCAGAATGGGAGACACTGGAAAGGAGAGCAAGCTCCAGCCTGAGCTTCCCTTCCTCTGTTTTGAACACTTTTTCTTTTTCTGTGCTCGAAAGAATGCTATTCCTCCAGTTAATATGATTCATCAGAAGCTTCATGTTTGCCACACGAAACGGAAAGGATGTTTCTCCAACAATGTTACCTAGAGATCTAGTTTAATCTACCAAAAGACAAATGTTGAAAATAAATTCTGATGGCATGAATAAGGTGTAGCTGAAGAGGGAAGTGGAGGATGCCGTGAGCATGCAGTTTGTTTAAAAGCTTACATCTTGTTTAAACAATTCAGAGTAATCTTCATTATCCCCAAAAGCCTTCTGATTGTTTTATTCCTTCAAATGCTACCTATTTAAATCATTTTTCTTACTTTACATATGGTGCGGTATTATTAGCTCCAAAAAGTGTATGTGTGACGTCTCACATGCAATCCTCCAGGCTCGGCAATCTGCTGAGAGGCTAACACTGTCATAACAACGTCTTTCTCCTACAACACATCAGGGCTCCAGGCAACGTGCTAGGGAAAACAAATCCCACCAAGGCAAACACAGCCCCAGGCTCCAGGAGAGGAGTGCGCAGCCCGCCTGTGTCTGGCTCCATCGCGGGACTGGGGTGGTGGCAGCGGGGTGGAATCACGGGCTAAAGTCTCCCGCACACATCCCACCCACAGGCCCTGGAAAGTGACAAATGGCCCTCAGAGTGGGGTGCGTGCTGGAGAAAGCCGTGGGGTGTTGCCACTAGGTTTACATTACTCACTGCAGGCAAGGGCTGTGGTTCTAAACAGGACTACCAAGAAATAAAAGAATGTCAATCTTACTCAGAGTCGTGATTTTATTGTCTCTTCATGTGTGGGCTTTGAAAAGCTCAGCGCTCAGAAGGCCCATATTTTCAGCACTCTGCTGAACTGGGAGACGACAGAGCAGCAGGGCCTTGAACACGCTCTCCATCTGAGCCACATGGCCTCAGGCCCAACCAGCTTCTCTGTGCCTACGTCACCCCCGCCCCGTTCTATAAAAAACAGAATTCTGTGTTAAATGCACGCCTCACACTTTACTAATAGGTTCCATCTTGAAACTATAACCCACTAACAGAGCAAGCCTTTACATTGTAAATCTTATGTACAACCTGGTGCTTTTCCATTACTTACGTATGATGGAGCGCACCTTTGCTCTTGCCTCGATTTTGTCCTTGGGTTCGTGACGACAAAATCATGCTTAGTTCTTCCCCTGCACTCAGGTCTGCACTGGTGTGAAAAATGTAGCCATCAAGACTGTTTCCTGCGTTTCTGCCTCAACTCTCTAACTGTGTGGAATGCAAACGTTATTTTATTTATTTACTCAGGTTGACTCTGGTACTTCAAGTTAAAAAAAAAATCATATCCTCTTTCTATTTTCTCTCCTGCTCTGCTACTAAAGTAATTTCTCAAAGTTGTCAGATGCGTCTTCTTAGAAAATTCCTGTTTTTCCCAGTTCTATGAGACCAAACACCAACGGAAAACAGAAGAGTCTTTGAGGCCAGTGGTCCATGTAACTCCTCAATAGTTCTGTGACTCTCAGCTTCCCCTCTTCCAGTGATACAAAATTGATCGCGATTGTTCTCTTTATGGTTAATAACTCACCTCTTGTACAAATTTTAAAGCTACAAAAATCTCACCGTGTACCTAAAACTGTTTATCCTGAGATGTGTGTCTCTGTCAGAACACACCCTCCTGAGACACCCAGAACACACCCTCCTGAGACACCCAGAACACTTCCAGGAAGGACAGAGGTGTGGCGTATGGCGTGGAATCTCCTGCTCCTCTTCATAGAACTGAGTAAACATTTTACAAAGAAACAAAAGCCATGAAGAAAACATAACCAACGTGACGGCACCAAGAACGCATCACACATGGTGAGAAATATTGGTCAAACAACGCAACTGGTGAAACTGAGTGAAAATTCAGAAATCGGGCTCACCTGCCGATCTTTCCAGGTGAGCCATTTGCTGAAGCAGGTGATGAAGAAATCTTGGGCAACCCCCTGATCCCTGACTCCACAGGTGCTAAGGTCCCAGATGCAGAAGAACAGAGGAGGGCGTGTCAGTCCCCACCCCAGGGAAAGCACAGCAGCTGGGGGGCGTGGGCCACACCAGGGGTCTCTGAGTTGTGCACAGTGAGAGAAGTGATATTGTCACAGTGACGCGGGACTGACAGCGGATATCAGGGTATCTTGCTGAAGGATGTGCCCCCAACTTCGAGAACTCACCCCAGCACTGATGGTTAAGCAACCAGGGAAGCACCCCAGATGCCAGGCTTCTACCCCCTCTACACTCCTGGGACACAGGACATGCGTCAGGGACCGGAACCCTGCTGGGGGGCTGCAGAAAGGATGCGATGGAGCCTCCATAACAGGAATAGGGCCACGGAGAATCGCCCACCTCAACACTGGGGCCAACAGCAATCCTGGATAAAATGATCACCTCTCCAATTCAAAGGTAAGAGAAGGAGAAAAAGATTATTGTGAACATATGCCAAAATTTTACTGCACAAAAAACCAAAGATTATAGCATGCAAAAGAGAGGAGGTATGTACCATGAAATACCATTCACTCCACAAAACAAATTTCACAAAACAGCTTTATACTCAAGGGAACTAGGAAAATGATTAATTTTTAAGACAAGAGATACAATGTGAGATGATATGCAGAGAAAATGAGGAGAAAAGCAAGCTAAAATGCTAAAGCAAGCTTGTCCAACCCATGGCCCACTGGCCACAAGCTTGTCCAACCCACGGCCCACCGGCCACAAGCAGCCCAGGACGGCTTTGTGGCCCAACACAGATGCTTAGACCTTCTTAAAACATGATGCGATTATTTTGCGACTTTTTTTTTAGCTAATCAGCTATTGTTAGTGTTAGTGTATTTTATGTGTGGCCCTAAGCAATTCTTCTTCCAATGTGGCTGAGAGAAGCCAGAAGATTGGACACTCCTGTGCTGAAGGAAGAAATTAGGGAGCTAGATATGCTCAGTAGCACCGCAAAAGGAACCACAGAGAGCAGGACGGGGGCTGAAGAAAGCCGCATCCCTGGCGGTGACGCCAGCCCAAGACAGACGCACAGCAAATACAAGACGAAAGGCGAAGAGACAAACCAGTTCAAGGAAAGGTGAGGCACACAGGGAAAGATAGAGGGATGCCACAACCATGTAGTTTTCACAAAAAAGGATCCAAAAAAGAAAGGAAAACTGGCCAGATGTGGTGGCTCACGCCTGTAATCCCAACACTTTGGGAGTCCAAAGCGGTGGATCACCTGAGGTCAGGAGTTCGAGACCAGCCCAGCCAACATGGTGAAACCCCATCTCTACTAAAAATACACACAAAAAATTACCCGGGCATGGTGGCGCACACCTGTAGTCCCAGCTACTTGGGAGGCTGAGGCAGGAGAATTGCTTAAACCTGGGAGGAAGAGGTTGCAGTGAGCCGAGATCATATCACTGCACTGTAGCCTGGGCGACAGAGCGAGACTGTCTCAAAAAAAAAAAAAAAGAAAAAAAGAAAAAGGAGAAAAAAGAAAAGAAAACTACTCAGTTATCTGTGGAAACTAATGAACTAAGTAAGACCTGCAATTTCTAGTAATGCTCCCTGTACCAGAGAAAAATATAAGTTTTTCATCAACATGATGCTTATCAAGTGGATCTACAGGCAGAATTAGGCACTTTACAAAATAAAACAAATACACCTCGTGCATATTAAAGAAAAGAAGCTGACACACCGGTATATTTCTCATCCCCACGTCTTGCCAAAATGAGGACAACACAAGCAAGCAAACCAATCACAGCCACCACAGATCCCACATGGGCAGGAACGGTGGGTGAAGCTTCACTGCTTGCAGGGTCCAGAAGCCCCAGCCCAGACGCACACAAATGGTTGGGGAAGCCCCAGTGCAGACGCATACCAACGGTAAGGGCGCAAGGCAGCTCGTGCTGCGTGTGGAGCTGTGCTGGCCACAGTAGGAACCATTAGCCATATATGCCCATTGAAAGTCAAGTTTCAATTTATTAACATTAAATAAAACTTAAAATGTAGTTCCTAAGCTACACCAGCCCCAGGCTGTGGAGTGGCCCCCACGTTGGGGGTGCAGACAGGCCAGCTATCCCATGCAAGTTGTTCTATGGACAGATCAGCCAGGGGGTGAGCAGAAGCCCCTCACTGCCCTGCTCCCTCCCTGTAAGTCTGCACACTCCCCTTTTCCACCACCCTCACCTCTGGGCTTCATCCTCCAAATGGGAGCAGAATGGAATTTCAGACATTACTTCCAGGCACAACTTCCAAAAAGAAAGGTAAAGGAGGGAAGTGTCCTTATTGCACCCTTTTTAGAAATGTGGACTCTTTCTCTGGAAAATCCTGCTTGTGTTCCTGGGCCTGAATTTGGTCACATAAATATTCCTAAAGCAATCACTGGGAAGAAAATAGGATTATTACTAATGGCTTGGATGCTAGAAGGTAATGGGTCAGTACCTTCAAAATCATGATAAAAACTTATCTCTATTCTATACCTTATTAATAAAATGATCAATCAGAGTAGAGACAAAGATATTTAAGACTCACAAGCATTCAGAAAATTTACCTCCCATGCCTTCTTTCTGAGGAAGCCACTGCAGGATGCGCTCCCACAAAACAAGAGAGCAAAGCTCCAAAGGAAATAGCATGGGGTCACAGAAGCTTCATTATCTCAAACCAAATGTAAGATCCAAAAGTGATTTAATTCTCAAACTCTTAATGCTGGAATAAAATTGTAACTTTTCTCTGCCTGGGGTACAACATAGTTCCTTAAACAGCCAATATCCTGAGTAGTCTGAGGCCATCTGTGCATCCTTCCACCAGGGCAGTTCTAGGGCTGCTCAGGCCACAGCTCCTTTCAGTGACTCCCCCTCCATCCTTCAGGGTCCCTGCAATGGGAATACTTTTTCATTCAAAAGGGCTTGCAGAGCACTTTGCACAGTGTTGATCTTAACTTTTTTTAAATTCAAGTGACATGAATTCTTTCTGATAAAAAAATAACTTTCAAGTCAAAGCAATGCCTAGTTATATACCCCCAAAACTGGAAAGCAGGAACCCCAACAGATACTTGTCTGCCCACATTCACAGCGGCATTACTCACAACACGCAAGAGATGGAAACAATCCATGTTCATCACAGATGAACGGATGGACAAAACGTGGCGTGTACATACTGTGGAATAAATAGTCTTAAAAAAGGAATGAAATTCTGACTCATGCTACAGTGTGGATGGACTTTGAGGGTATTATGCTATGTGGAGTAAGCCAGTCACAAAAGGACAGATACTGTACGATCCCACTCACATGAGGTCCCTCGAGTTGCCCCACTCATGGAGACAGAAGGTAGAATGGGGGCTGCCAGGGGCAGGGCAGGGGAGGGAATGAATGTTTCATGGGTGCACAGCTTCAGTCTGAGATTGCGGAAAGTTCTGGAGATTGGTGGAAGTGATGGTTGGACAGTGTAAATATAGTTAGTGCCTCAGTTTGAGATTGTGGAAAGTTCTGGAGATCTGTGGAAGTGATGTGCCACTGAACTCCATGCTAAAAAATGGTGAAAGTGGTTAATTTTATTTTGTGTATATTTACCACAGTAAAAATCACTAAAAAAGAAAAAATCAAAGCAATGAGTCTGCTCGGACACTAGTTTCAAATGTAGCCTTAAGAAGTCACTGAACTTCTTTGGGCCCTAGATAGCAAAAAGCTAGTTTGAGACAAGCCTATTTGTATTATATACGTTAAAGCAGCAGAACAGATTTGTGTGTGTGTGTGTGTGAAATCTGATGCACAAACCCCAAAATACTAGGCTGCTATTGCTGTGGCCGGCTGCGGCAGTTACGTGTGGACCACAAGGCCAGGTCAGAGCTTCTCTGGTCACATCAGTCCCCTGGATACACCCAGGAGATTCACTGAATACAGTTTAAAAGCCACGGAAAGGCTGCGCGTGGTGGCTCACGCCTGTAATCCCAGCACTTTGGGAGGCCGAGGCGGGTGAATCACCAGGTTAGGAGATGGAGACCACCGTGAAACCCCGTCTCTATTAAAAATACAAAAAATTAGCCGGGCGCGGTGGCGGGTGCCTGTAGTCCCAGCTACTCAGGAGGCTGAGGCAGCAGAATGGCGTGAACCCGGGAGGCGGAAGTTGCAGTGAGCCGAGACCACGTCACTGCACTCCGCCCTCCAGGAGGGGGGAAAAAACAAGCCCCCCCCAAAAAAAAAAAAAAAAAAAAAAAAAAAGCCACGGAAAAGTGTTATCAGTCCAGACTCTTTCACTTCCAAATACTTATGACTTCATCATTTATTCCATGCTAAGAATGAAAAACATCTAATAAAGAACCTACTCATGGCTGGGTGCGGTGGCTCATGCCTGTAATCCCAACACTTTGGAAGGCCGAGGTGGGCGGATCACCTGAGGTCAGGAGTTCAACACCAGCCTGGCCAACAGGATGAAACACTGTCTCTACTAACCATACAAAATATTAGCTGGGCATGGTGGTGGACACCTGTAATCCCAGCCACTCAGGAGGCTGAGGCAGGAGAATTGCTTGAACCCGGGAGGCGGAAGTTGCAATGAGCCGAGATGACATCATTGTACTCCTGCCTAGAAGACAGAGCAAGACTCCATCTCAAAACAAAACCAAACCAAAAAAAAAGAAACTATTCACGAATAGACAGCAACACCCAAGGAGAGCATTGTGGCACCTCGTGCTACCCACAGCACCGACCAGGAAGATATATTAGTCAACTCTGTTTAATGTCTGGCTGCGCAGGGAAAACGCGTGCACCACAGTATGGGATCTCACCTGCACCTGTCTTTCCAGCACAGCGTAGCCGTTAGCTCTGCCCCCGCGCGCATGGTGGAACCACACTTCCTGATTCCCTTTTGTGTGGGGGACACATGTGCCATTTAAGCCAATGGATTGTGAGTGAAAATAACCCCGTCAATTCCGGCCCACAGCCCTCAACTGCTGGAGGGAGGTCTTCCAGAACTCCCATTCTCTCATTCCACAACCAGCAATTTCCAGTCGGTGTGTTGTGGAGTGTGGGTGGAGGACAGGGCCCAGCCAAAACCCGGGGTCTGCACTGTGTGTGTGAGCGATGACTTTGCTGTGTCAGGCCACCGAGACCGGGGCTGTGGTGGCCTCACCTAGCTGAGCTTTCCCTGAGCACTCTGTCCCCAGTACCTGGCACACAGTGTCTGAACACAGTGAATGAACGGATATATATGAATATGTTGTAATAACATAAAGTCAGAATGGGGCTATCCTATCCAAACATACCTGATAAGCAAATTATTACCATCTGGATGGTGTGCAGCACCCGTTAGCAATTCTTCAAGAGTCTGTACTCCTCAGAGTCCAGCTATTGTGATCTCACCCATCCCTAGGACTGACCACCGTGGGTGAGAGCCACCTGACGTCCTTGCCTTTGTCAAAAGTCTAGGCAGGGAGAGATCTGGAAACCAGGGGCCCTCGGAGAGAAGCAATAGGAGTAGCTGGTAGCCGGAGTGAGGGCCCAGTTCGCAGGAGACTGGGAGCCTCCCCACACACGTGCCCTTATTAAACAGGGTCTTCCCTGAAGTCGGGCCTGTTACTATTTAGTTTCAGCGTCCACACCAGTGAAGGGGGATGGGGAGCAGTTGCCATGAGCAGAGTCCGCAGAGTAAGGACACAGTCCAGCAGCTTCCAGAGATCATTGTCCTCTCTATTTAAAGTGTCTGTTCCACTCCACTCTGCTGACTCCAGAGGTCGGCAGCCAAACGTGGTCGAGACTGCATGAAAGTCTTTTATGCCACATGTGTGCCAGGGAGGCATCTACTAAAATGAAGATAACAGCCCTGAGATCATGGGAGCAGGTTGATCCCTGAAGCATTCCCTGATGGAGCAGAATTAATTAAAAATCACAGGCTAAATAAACCACCCCGGGAAGATTATCTCCCTCCGTAATTGAATTGTGAACTCTGACGCTGGCAAGTTCAACTGTCTTAAATTAATGAACCCTGTCTGGTGGGATCACGGGCCCTTCTTAAAAGGGAAATAAGTCCCCTCCTCAAGGGTGGCCTTCATGCTCCTAGTCATATTATTTGCTATGTTTCACTGTTTTTTTTTTTTTACAATTAAAAGTCTGCACCTCCCAGGATAATATTCTGCATGAAAAGTGTGCAAGAGCGCAGGTACAACTCTAGATGGCTGTAATATTCCTGATCATTCTAAGAACTCAGATTGGAATAAAACACACATATGTGGGCCTGACGCAGTGGCTCACACCTGTAATCACAACACTTTGGGAGGCTGAGGCAGGCGGATCGCTTGAGCCCAGGAGTTTGAGACCAACCTGGACAACATGGCAAGATGCATCTCTACAAAAAAAAAAAAAAAATTAGCCGGGCATGGTGGCATGGACCTGTAGTCTCAGCTATTCAGGAGGCCGAGATGGGAGGACTGCTTGAGCCTAGGAGGTCAAGGCTGCAGTGAGCCATGATCGTGCCACTGCACTCCAGCCTCACTGACAGTGTGAGCCCGTCTCAAAAAACAAAAACAGAAACAAAAACTCAAAACATGTTTACAGTCTTTATTGATTTATCCACCATTTCTGCATATGTGGCAACAATTCAATCTGGGCTAAATTATATGTATTCGATTTTAAAACACTAGTCGTGATTGCGTTCAAAGTCTGCTCCTGAATACACGTCGAGCGGCAACATGGCAGCGCCATGCTTTTGCTGAATCACGTGATAATTTCTAGGGGGTGAACACGGCAATATTTTTAACGTCGTACAGTTTCGGATGCCCAGCCCATGTGTGTTCTCCTCATTCTGTCTGCTAGAGACCAAAAGGGCAAGTATTTTCTACTGCAGATGATTTGGTTACCTTGTCACAAACAAGGACTTGATTTATTCAAAACTTGAGTACGACATTACTGAGACCTCATCCACATGATGCAGTTGGCTTAGAATTAATGATCTCCTACAGCAAGTTAACTCATTCTGTCATCATGTGTCTCAGAAGCTCCTCAGGACATGGCATTTTTCAAAGCTGTCATACAGGAAATTTACTTTTTCTCCTAATGGCTGAGGTGAGCACTTGTTTTTAAAGTTGTTGGGTTTTTGTTTTCCCCTCAAGCTCCAATAATTGCAGCCTTGCTGATCAGCACTAGAATTTCAAAGCCTTCATCAATGGCTGGTCAGCAACAGAACCCAGCGTCAACAGAGACACGCCGCACAGCCTCCATTAGGACCTGCGTGTGCCTCCCTAACGCTCACCCCAAAGCCCTAACCTCCAGTGTGGTTTGAAGATGGGGCCTTTGGGAGGTAATTATGGTTGGATGAGGTCATGCTGCTGGAGCCCTCGTGATGGGATTAGTGCTTCTACAAGCAGAGACATCAAAGGGCTCTCTCTCTCTCTCCTCCCCGTCCCCGTACGAGGATGTCCCCGTACGAGGACACAGTGAGAAGGTGGCCATCTGCAGTCCTGAAGCAGGGTCGTCACCAGAACCTGGCGTGCTGGGACTCAGGCTTCCAGAATGGTAAGAAGTCAAGTTTCTGGTATTCAAGCCCCATCTCCAGTGCTTTTCAATGGCAGCTCAAGCAAAGGCCACGTTGACAGGTGGCTCCCACCGCCCCGCAATCCCAGGTCCCTGTTTTGATCCGGGGACCAGAGAGAAGATGGGAACAGGGGGAGAAGAGGTATTGCAGCAGTAACAGGGTGCCAACTGCATGGTGTTGCTGAGGAACGGGTTCTCACGGTTGGCAGAGCTTCCCAGCAGCTCTGGGCTCTTTCGCTGAGTAGTCCATGCGGTAGCCAGCAGTAAGCCTGGGTGGGAGCCTGTTCCACCTCTTCTTGGGGGTCTTGCTTGAAGTGCTTCTCGACTTGAGCCTCTGCGGTCATGATGGGGGACCACGATGGCTAGAAACTCAGACCCCAGACCCCAGACCTTGGATTCTGCCTATGGTAGGGGTCCTGTCCTTCTGGTCCACAGGGGCTGACCCGCACACATCTCTATATTCTGGGCTCTTTCCTTACAGATGATTCTTCTATCTCACCCACCATCTGCTGTGCATGTTTAGGTAATACCATCTCAGATAGCATCTTCGCTAGTGCACAAGTGGGTTTGTATTTATATTCATGTATTTATCACACACCAATGCTCACATCATGCCTATGCGTGTGTGTGTGTATAAAGATGCATGTATGTCTACCAGCACATGCAGATAACTTACCAGTGTACTGGGCTGTGGAGCCAGGCTCAACTCACCTATTCCAGATCTTCATCACATCCCAAGGACGATTGAAAACCATGTCTAGTTGTGATATTCTATATTGACACAATCCAATTCATCATCAGTTATCTCCTCACTTTACTTCTAAAGACACTTTTATTATTTCTTGGAGAAGCAGTTATTGAGTTCCTACGTGTAGGAAATGCTGTGTTACACTATGGGGGACTGAAGGTAGACCCAGATATGCAGTGGGATGCACATCACAGAGAAACGGGTCAACAAACAGGCACTCACTGTCACATGCAGTCAAATCCCATCATCCAAAAGTAAGAGCAGACTGGAAGTTCAATTTATTCCTGGTATGGAGACTTAAGAGAAAATTCTCCTGTAGGTCCTCATAAAAAGAGGGTGGCTGGGGTGCCAGGAGGCATCCTCACGGTGGTGATGAGGACAGCTTTCAAGAGCTGTTCCTCATGGTGCCCTTTACCACGGGGGCACTGCTAAACCTACAACACTGCAATGAAGCTGCACAAAAGGGTTTCCAAAATCATTTTCCACATTTCTGATCTGGCTGAGGGCTGGATATACACATCCTTTAACAAGTTTTGCGATTTGTTTTAGCAACCTGTTGGTAGGTGTCAGGCAGCAGCATTTTCAGGCAGTGGGTTGAGAGTTCCCACTGCCTGAACAGAGCCTGCAAGGAAGCAACTTCAGGTTGCTATGAGGGGAGAGCCAGTCTTAAAACTTGAGGAAGTTACATTTGTCTTATCTGAGTTCCTTTCTCAGGCAACCAACCATCAGACCTCCCAGGTATTACCAAGGAGCTAAAACTCACCAGACCATCTCATCTGGACAATGACATGCCAGACCCCTCACTATCATGATCGCCTAATGAACCATCTGCTTCCTGTCGACCAGCTCCTCTTCCTTACCCCTCCCTAATTCCTCTTTGGTTACATTTCTTTCCTGCTATATAAACCCCTAATTTTAGTCAGTCAGGGAGATGGATTTGAGACTGAGCTCCTGTTTCCTCAGCTGTGGCGCCCGATTAAAGCCTTCTTCCCTGGCAGGGCTCATGGTCTCAGTCATCAGCTTTCTGTGCAGTGAGCAGCAGGGCCTAGACCAAACCCTGGTGTTCCCATAATATTTCCTTAACAAGAGTTTCTTCCCAGCATGCAGGGCAGAGTGAGGCCCACCAACCCAGGAGACCACCCAGATCAGGGCAGTTTGCTCCTTTACAACTCCAAGCACCTAGGAGGGCTGCCAGATTCGACAGATAATTTTTGGGATGCCTAGCTCTGTGTGAATGTCAGAGTTAAGCACATCCTATGGGGACACAACTGCTAAAATGTCTTTTGCTGTTTATCCAAACCTCCAGTTTATATTTCCTGTATGTTTACTGGCAGCCCCACAGCTAAAGTCTGACTGTACACCACAAGCACCACTTTTGAGAGCCCAGTTGCTGCCTGTGTCTGTCACATAAGCCTCTTGCTGAGGCCACTTTCCCCAGCAATGACAGGGCCAAGAAATAAGCCACCCACAAGGCTTACTTCAAAAGGGGAAAAAAAATTGGGGGCTTCTGGCTATGTTCACATTAAACCTACAACTGTGCCATCAGCAAATTAAAATCAATTGAAATCAATTTAGCCAGGATACAGTCTCCCTCCCCGGCTGGGGCTCATCTGTGGCACGAACAGCTCGCAGAGATGAAACAGGTGCTTGTAAATTAATTAGCCTACTGAAACACACCTTAAAATGAATTTCCCAGAAGTCCCTGGCAGGGAGCCATCCTGGCCCCACGAGCTGATCAGCGTCTGTAAATATTGAGATTTGATAAAGTACGGCTGCTCTGGCAGCAGATGGCTGGGGACGGTCTGTTGACACGGCTGCGATTACTTGTGTATGAAGACTTCACTCCGCAGGCCTCCTCTGGGAGCTGGGGAGGACCCGAGCCCCTCTGCAGCCATTTGCCTCCTAATTGAAAATCCTTATTCCCAGATGGAGCCAAACGCGCTTCTGCCGGCACTGCGCACCGAGCCGCTTGACTGTTGATACACGGGTAATTGCTTTCAGTAATGCAGGTTAAATGTGACATTTAGTGCTTAATAAAAATTATCAAGGCCAAAGCCGTTTATCATTCTTACACTTTGGGCTGTCACTTCTAAGGGGATTCTCAATTCATTTGAATTCTTGAGGAGTCAGGTGACTTCACTGCAAAGCCACTGTAGCCACAACTTAACTTGAAGATTTCTTCCTTCTTTTTTTTTCTTTTTTTGTACTTTTAAAGGATTTGTTGTTAACAAAAAAGGATTCCAAATTAACCTATGGAGTGCTGCAACCCTCCTCCTTTGTGTTCAGTGGGCTGGTAAGACAGAATCAGCTGCCACCGGGTCCACAGTGTTCAAAGCAGATGTGAGGCTCTGCACCTTCTGTGCGGGGTGTGGAGTTAGAAATCACCCCTACAAACAGCATGAAGTGAACCCAGAGAGAAAGAGACGGTGGGTTGGTATCAGTTGATATCAACCACACACATTTTAAATAGAGAAGAAATTGTCATTTAGATCAGGAGCTTGAGGTTCCTCACTATAATTCTTTTGTGCCAACAATGAAAGCAAGTTGATAACTAGCCTTTAAGAGAAGCTGCTTTCCAGATAAAAAGGGGCCCCAGGAAAGAGCACCTGAGCCCTTGTGAGCTTTGCCAGCAGAGCTTCCAGAACATACTAGTGATCCTGATGGGCAGCAAAAGTGGCAGAGCTCTGGGCTGCTTTGGAAGGGCAGGAATGCCAGGGGATACATCTACACTGGGACTTGTGGCTGCCAGGCCAACGTGAGTATCCAGTCCCCCTCCAGCTTCTTCCTGACATGCCACAACGTTGAAGTCGGGGAGACCTAGTTTGGCCCTAATACGGTTGTTCTACCCCTTCAGGCCCCAGGAAGGGATGTGGTAGAAGGCAAAGGCCAGGAGTCTCTGAGACAGGTTTGAAAATCAGGGCTAAGCCACACAGGGCATTCAGCAATGCATAACTACAATTGTCTAGTTTTTCAAGCAGTACTTTTCAGCTTAGATGTTTTTGGTGGCACACGTTTACTTAGGAAAACTTGAAACATTTCAAAAAGTACAAAGAAGAAAATAAACTTACTGAGAATCCCATCATCTGGGTAGGCTTTACCGTGCCTGCCTTCTGCTCCTCCTCTGGGCAGGTAGATAGTTGGAGGGTTGGGGTGGATGTTCATTCGGAACGTAGCGTAACTCATTTAGTCACTGCCAGTTTCACAGTTGTTGTTTTTGTTTTGCTTGACAGTTTGTTGTACACATCTTTTCATGCCTTGTTATAGTCTAAACAATAATTTTTAATGGCTAAACAATATATGGTATAGATTTGTTCTAATTTACATGTTTTAAAGTGAACAGTTAGGCTGTTTTATTTATTTAATTAATTAATTTATTTATTTTTTGAGATAGAGCCTCCCTCTGTTGCCCAGGCTGGAGTGCAGTGGTGCAATCTCGATCTCCTGACCTCGTGATCCACCCGCCTCAGCCTCCCAAAGTGCTGGGATTACAGGCGTGAGCCACCGCACACCCACCACCAGCTGTTTTTAATTTTTTAACCATTGTAAATAACACTGACTGTATCACTTTATAAATTTGTGCATATTCTTCTCTTTTTACAACGTATTTTCTTCTTACAATATAAGACTAGAAATTGCTACATCCCAAGGGAACAAATATTTACATTTTGTAAGACACTTATAGTCAAATTTCACTCCAAAATATTCAAACCAGCCATGACTCCTGTCGCTAATGTGGTATTGCAGCCATTTCCTCTGCCTCCCCAGCACGGGTAATGCTCAGGTTCTTTTCCTTGACAATTTAGTGGATAAGAAATGACATCTCATTGTAGTCGGTGATTAACTACTAGAGAGGTTGAGTGTCCTGGATTTACTAGCAATCTCTATTTCTGCTTTTCTGCATTGTTTGTGTATTGGGTCATACATGCCATAGGTGACATCTCTCTTGCAAATGTTTTCACCTAGTTTGTCATTTTAGGTTAATTTGTATCTACCTTGAGAAGACACAGAAATATTTTTGTTGTTGTTGTCAAATCTGCCAAACCTGCTTTATGTTTACTCCTTTTTTATTAATAAAAGCCTCCACACCCCAATATTATGTAAATAGCCATCTGTATTTTCTTTTTCTCACCGTATGATTTAATTTTTTAACATTTGTTCTTTCAGTCTATCATAGTGTGTGTGTGTGTGTGTGTGTGTATCTATATGGAGTTAGGTAATTAACTTTCATTTACCTTATACTTACCCAATTATACTTGCATTATATATTGAATAATTCTCTTCCTCAATGATTGAAATATGGCATTTGTCATGGTAACTATACATTTGGGTCCACTTGGGGATTTTCTTTTTTGGCCTGTTGCTATGTCTATCTGCTGTCTTAGTTATTATAGCTTTATAATATGTTAGCATATCTGCTGTTATAAATATTTAATGGGTTTTTATATGTTTCTTTTTTATTACCAATGTATTACATATAAAATTTAGCATAATTTTATCATGTTCCAAGAAAAGCCCCATTGCAATTTTGATAGGAATTGGCTTACACCTCCTATAAATTACTTGAGAGAGGTGGGATCTTCACAGTACTGAACTTTTCCCACAGAGGTAGGGCACGTCCCTCCAACCATTCACATTTTTTTCCTTCTCCTTACAGTAGAGTTTCACTCTTTTCTTTAGTTGGATCCTATGCAGCTCTTGTCACATTAATTCTAGGTAAACGTTGGCAGCTGTAGCTCTCAGTGGACGACTTTCCCGATTATGATTTCTAACTACCATTGCTGTATAAGAAAGAGATCCAGGCCGGGCGCGGTGGATCAAGCCTGTAATCCCAGCACTTTGGGAGGCTGAGGCGGGCGGATCACGAGGTCAGGAGATCGAGACCATCCTGGCTAACTCGGTGAAACCCCATCTCTACTAAAAAATACAAAAAACTAGCCAGGCGAGGTGGCGGCGCCTGTAGTCCCAGCTACTCGGGAGGCAGAGGCAGGAGAATGGCTTGAACCCGGGAGGCGGAGCTTGCAGTGAGCTGAGATCCGGCCACTGCACTCCAGCCTGGGCGACAGAGCGAGACGCCGTCTCAAAAAAAAAAAAAGAAAGCGATCCATCTTGGAACATTCATTTTGTGACTAGCCACCTCCACTCTGTGATTATTCTAACAGATTTTCAGTGGACTCTCTTGAGTTTTCTAGGTAGGCAATATCAATCCGAAAATAACAACGTTTCCTTCTCTCTTCTCAAATGTTTTGCTACTTTCCTTTTTCTGTCCTGTTTCCTCAGCTGGAACCTCCAGGACAAAACCCCCAGGATCGTGGTGTAGCAGGCACCCAGACACGTTACCCACAGAAAGGGGGCATTTCTAGGATTTCAACAGTAAAGTGTTGCTGGCTGGGCTTTAAAATGACGTAATTTTTCATGTTAATGGATCTTCTATTCCAAGTGCACTAGGAGGTGTTTGTCTTGCCTCGTCAAACATTCCGTTTTCTTTACTTGCCTACATTTTATTTAAAATATCTGCTCTAGTTTCAAGATCTTCCAGAAACCTTCCCTGTCCCAAGCCTGGGCCTCTCTGTTTTCCCAGCATAGCCTGTGTGCCCTCCAAAGATTCTGCTCATCACACTGAGCAGCAGCTTGTTTCCAAAGAGGGTCCCAAGGTGCGTGCCTCCTGCTGTGACCCCTCCCACACTGAATCTGGGCTGGACCTGTGAGTCCTGGGAATCAGGGGAACCTGGCAGAATGACACGGGGCCAAGTTCAGGCCTCGCCACTGAGAGGTCCTATGCCTTCTGCCACCTTAAGATGCTACTTTTGGAAGTTCTGAACCACCACATACACAGTCAGATCTTCTACTGGAAGGACCACACAGAGCGACCACCGAGGCTCCCTCATGCCTGCATCCAAGTCCAGCCTGCAGATGAGTCCAGCACCAGGCACCTTATGATTGCAGCCACATGAGTTTCTCTGAGCAAGGCCTGCAGAAGAACCGCCCGCTGAGCCCAGTCTACCTGCAGAATCCTGAGAGGTTCACCACACAGCAAGAGATAACCAAAACCCTTTGTAATTTGTAGATTCATTCCTCTGTCCCCTCAAGTAAGCTGAAAAGTCGATGACGACCTGAGCCAATTTTGTGTGGGATTAGCACAGGCAATGTGCTGATCAAGGAGGTTTTGCAGGAAATCATGAGAGTGCCAACCCCACAGCAGACACTGTGCTATCTGCCTGTCACGTGACAGAGAAGGCCACAGAACCTGGGCCTGCCTGCAACTCACAGGTGCACGTAGAACACGCCTGAGGGCAACTGATGACACAGCTGAGATGGAGATGTGCTAGAAGGGGCTCGGAAAACATGGGTGGGGGTTAACTCTCCTTTAAGAGTTAGGGAGGACCCTGGAGGAGCTGACATTAGGACTGGAACTTTCAAGGTGGACAGGAGAGGACAGCCTCAGAGACTGTCCCTGTGCCTGCACCAGGAGGAACAGGCAGGCTCTGTCTCAGAAGGGGTGTGGTACTGGGTCAGGGTGGGGCCAGGGCCGGAGGGCTGTGGTGGCTGAAAAGACTCCTGAATGATTCTAATTTACCCACAGGGTTGAAAAGCATCCCCCTGTGGAGAAAGGGCCCAGAAACACTGAACACACTCAGATATTAAAGGGCCTTTTGCCAACCTGTGAGCGCCATTTTTCACATGGGCCTCTGGGAGCCACAGGAGAAGTTGAAACAAGCTGGCGACAAGTTCCAGTGAATCAAAAGATACTCCAAGGGCAGCGTGGGGGGTGACAAGGTCCAATGCATTAAAAGATATTCCGAGGGCACCATGGGGGGTGACAGAGGGTCTTGGAGGTATGCCGAAGCGAGTCTGGTTGTGACAATGATTCAAGCAGAAGCCAGGGAAGCCCCAAGCCAGAGTAGCTGGATGGGAGAGCAGGGGCGGGTGTGACTCATACATCCAGTGGGGACCCAGGAGGCATATAGTGAGCCTTGTGCGAGGCGGAGAGGGAAGGAGCAGGTGTGTGGGGTCCGCTTTCTGCCCTCCTCCTCCACTAACTTCCTCTCTCTCCTCGTTTCTCTCTCAGTCTTTTCTTCACCATTTTGTTTCTTTCTCTCACCAAGACTGAGGGAATGGGCCCAGAAAAGTTGAATACGAATAGAGCTGAGCCCAAATTTGATAAAAGCAGATGACAGTTCTATGGCACAGCTGTGGGGACACCAGAGCTCCTTGTGGAGAGACACAGACACAAACCAAGCTCAGCCCATGTGGAGCTATTTACCTAGGACCATGCTGAAGTATGAGTTCATCTCACAATTTATCTAAGTAAAGCCAAGGCCAGAACCGACATGAGTCTTCAGACTCATCAGGGATCCAGTGAGCCATCAACAACCACTCCTTCCGTCCAAGGCTGTGACGTCTTCCTCCAAGCTACACAGCTTATACAATGTAACCAATATATAAACCTGGGAATCAGCTGCTGTACTTGGCTCCCAAGATGGTCGTAAGGGTCAAGGGAACTCACGAATGATTTTCCAAATGTGGGGAAATCCTCCACCACCTACAAATGGAGGAGTGATTGCCGGCTGGCCCTGCCCCTGGTTGATGACGGTATGAGACATCTTTCTATTATCAGAGGCACTCAAGAATACTGTGATCTGTGCAAAGGTGTTTGGCTGAGAGTACAGTCGTAGGGGATGCAGAGGCACAGCTGCCACCCGTGGTGGGGAGGTGGCCAGCCCATGGGAGAGAACTCAATGAGGATGAGAGGTGAAGCAGGCAGAGGTGAGAAAGGAGACATTTAAACCAGCCTGAAAGCAGCAGTAACACCAGAACACGGGGAGATCATAGAACAGCATTCTATGTGGAGGGAACGTCGGTGTGCTCCGGACACAGACTAGCGATCACATCTGCTGAGTGGCCAGCCGATTCTCAGAGGCATCTCCCCTTCCAAAGACAGCCTTTGGGGTCCCAAAGGGAATGCCCACACCTGAGGGCCCAGGGCCCCATGACTTTGCAGGCCCTGTGTCTGGGGCTTGCATGGCGACCCAGTGGCTCCGTCTCCGTGAACCCATGGGGAGAGTTGTCAGATTCAGAATTTTGAGTAATAAGTGTGATATTTATCAGAAAGTGATATGAAGTTGGGAAGTGTGTGGAGAAAAGGAAGTTGAACAAAGGCAGATGACCTTTCAGCCACGATCTTCCTGGAGCCTGTTGCAGGAGGGTCCCAGGCCCTGTCTGCTCTCTAGGCCCAGATCAGAAAAGAGGTGGTCATGGAATTCTACAATGTCAAGGAGCGGGGCCCGTGAATGACCAGCAATGTGAGCTGACGTTAGTAAGCCGTGGGTACAGCCGCTGAAATACTGAAATACTCCCCTGTGCTTTGTTCAATAGCTATAGCTTGATCCCTGGGCACCCCCCGTTCCAACAAGCCCTACAGGGAAGTTGAGCACAGGCTGGCAGGAGGCCTCATGGATGTGCCCTGTGTAATGGCTGCCATTTATGTAGCCTGGTTGGTGTCTGTGTTGTACCAGCTATTAAATATTTTGAATCTCACCCCTGAAAACAGCTCTATGTTCAAGGGGTCCGAGGAAGCAGCCTACAAAACACTTAAACTTTTAGAGATCCACTGTGGAGTCTGCAATGAGCAGCGTCCAGGGAATTTTCCTGGCCTGGCTGTAAGGAGGTACCTGGACTCTGCTGGTGGGTGTATTGGCAGACATGGGGCTGGAGGAAGAAGCAAAAGACAAACAATTCTAATTGACTTTGAGAATCCACCTTGGTGTTTGATCCTCACTGAAAGGAATTCAGAGTATTCTTTTTTTTTTTTTTTTTTTTTTGTTTAAACTGAGTCTCGCTCTGTCGCCCAGGCTGGAGTGCAGTGGCGCGGTCTCGGCTCCCTGCAAGCTCCACCTCCCGGGTTCACGCCATTCTCCTGCCTCAGCCTCCCGAATAGCTGGGACTACAGGAGCCTGCCACCATGCCCAGCTAATTTTGTGTATTTTTAGTAGAGACAGGGTTTCACCATGTTAGCCAGGATGGTCTCGATCTCCTGATCTCGTGATCTGCCCGCCTCAGCCTCCCAAAGTGGCATGAGCCACCACGCATGGCCCAACGCATTCTTTCTACCTCATTGCAAGGCCTCCTCCAAACCACACACATCCCCCATGATCCACAGTAGAGTAAGGGGACCACAGAGGCACACATGCAGGTGGCAGGAGCCTTCCCTGTCCTAGGACCCCATCCAACCCTGACCAGGGCGTCGTAGGACACACCGGCCTCTTCTCTTCCACATGGGACCCTTGGCCTTCCAGGGCAGACCACTGACAGACATGTCGACGACAGGTGACGGGTGAACATTCTGAATGCTTCTGAGACTCAGTTTGAAGCTTGGGCTGGGAGGGAGTTTGCTGGTGGGGCTTCTCTGCTGGCAATGAGCCAAGTGCTGCCCACCATCTGCCCCTGTCAGCCGTGTTTCCCTCTGCCCAGCCTGGTGGGCCAGTTGTTTGATTAAAGGTCTGTTGGGGCCAGGCATGGTGGCTCACACCTGTAATCCCAGCACTGTGGGAGGCTGAGGTGGGTGGATCACTTGAGGCCAGGAGTTTGAGACCAGCCTGGCCAACATGGTGAAACCTCATCTCTACCAAAAATTACAAAAATTAGGTGGATGTGGTGGTCCACACCTGTAATCCCAATGACTTGGGAGGCTGAAGCATGAGAATCGCTTGAATCCAGGAGGTGGAGGTTGCAGTGAGCTGAGGTTGCACCACTGCACTCCAGACTGAGTAACAGAGTAAGACTCCATCTCAAAAAAAAAAAAAAAAAAAAGTTGGGATGCCTCACAGCTTTTCCTGTAAACGTTACCATATGCTGCTGGGGGACTTTGAATGCTCTGAGGCCATACCACCTCCATTTATGGTGGCCGTTAACCTTTTTGAGAATCTTATAAACATTAGATCCTTGCCCCACCAAAATAAAAAGTCTATAAGGACATGACTATTTTGCATGTAGCTTTTAGACTGTTTGGAGAGTTTCTGTAAACGATGCTTCCCAAGAGCCTCTGCTATTGGAGCATTTGACATGACTGGTGACAAGGTCTCCAGGCCCCAGTGGCAAAGGGGCCTCCCTGCTGTTGGGGGCTCTGAGCCACTTTCCCTGTGCTCATTGTGTACTCGGCCAGACAGGTCCTCCCACCAGGGAAGAGGCTGCCTCGTCTTTCTGACCTGCATTTGTGCCTAATACAGCATTACTCTGCCCTGTTCAGAATGGAACATCATTGTAATTTGTGACTGCATTTGCCATAGAGAGAAACAACTATGGCAGCAAAGCAAAGCATTCTCACTGAGCGGCACCAAACACAGCTCCAAGCTGACAATGCTTCTAAAGACTTCCTTTTTGACTTCTTGTCTCAGATTTGATGTCTGCATTGCCCTAAATGATAAAGCAAATACAATGAGAGACTGCTTGCAGGATCCTCTCTTTTCAAGAACGTTTCCCCTCTCCTCCTGCCACCTTTTCTGCAAGAATACTGTATATCAGCAACCCTCTAGGGAAAGTAACTTTGAAAAATTGTATAGTGGATGCTAAATGACTTAATGGATAATAAAAAGGCTTGTGCTTCTGAGACTGCTATTTAAAGACTAACTTGACATTTTATGTAAAATGAACACTAGTTTTTATATAATCATGGGACCTCGCCCAACTTTCTGCCAAATTTGCTATTTATGGAGGGTGCACGTCTTCAAAGCAAGTTAGATGCCACGTCTGAAACTCACTAAGAAGACTCAAGAGGACAGTGGATCTCTTTCGACACCCCAACTCATGGGAGAACATTTCAGACCCGAAAAGGCAACCAAAACTTTAAGGTGAAATTGTAGAAGAGAATCCCTCTGTGTTTTCATGTATTGCAAAGTGAGGCTAGAACTGTAAGTTGAAGGAACACGTGGGAATTCACTGGCATCCCCTGGCACAGTCCTGGGTGCCAGCCTGAGCTTCACTGTGGACACCTCCCTGACAGGCACCATCATGTCTGCAGCACCACCTCCTACCCAGCTCACCTATCCGTCTTTTTCTCGCTGTGGTCCCCAATTCCAGAAGCCTGACCCCAGTAACCCTGACCACAGGTGAAGTCAGGGTTTCTCAATCTCAGCACTATGGTCATTTACAATCAGATGGTTCTTTATTGTTGGGGGCTGTGGGTGCGCTTCAGGGTGCTCCGTGACATCCCTGGGCTCCACCAACCAGATGCCACTAGCACCTGCAAGCCTGACAACAATGTCTCCAGGTATTGCAAATCTCTCTTGAGGGTCAAACATCACACCCCAAGTGAGATCCACTAGACTGAGTAATTGGTAGAGCCAGATTCAACACAGGCAGTCTGTCCCAGGGCCCATTTTCTTAACCACATCTATTAAGTGCTAAAGAAATTCGAAGTTAGTGAAATAAAGGAGGGAGGATGGGAGGGAGGGAAAGAGGAGGTGAGAGGAGGGAGGGAGAGCGGAGGTGAGAGGAGGGAGGGAGAGAGGAGGTGAGGGAGGTGAGAGGAGGGAGGGGAAAAGGAGAGAATGCGCAAGATCAGATCACACAGAGACATGCAAGCGTTGAGCCACCTCTAGCTTTTTCTGGGGTCAATGGAGAACCTCTAGAAAGGGTTCCCAGAAAGAAAGGAATGTGATGGAATGGTCTGCAAGCTTATCCATCCACCAGCATGTGAACAGTACAAGACAGCCAGGCTGCTGGAGCCTGATTGAAGACTCGTGCCTGCATCCTCCTCCCGCGGGGCTGCGGCCATGGCCCCTGGAGCTGCTCTCGCCCCCTTCTCCTAACTTCTCCACAGCAGCTGGGGATCTTTCCAAACAGCAGATGGGATGATCTGTGTCCTCCTATATAAAACTTCACAATTATATATTTGCTATTGTTAAAAAAAAAAAAAAAATGCCATATACTGCCCGGCTTAAAACAACAGGGGCCTACTCGCTCGCAGTTCTGGAGGTCCTAAGTTCAAAGTCAAGGACCCAGCAGAGCCACTCTCCTTCTGAAGACTAGCGAGGGTCCTTCCTGCCTCTTCCAGATTCTGGTGTCCCCCACAATCTTTGGTTGCCCTTGGCTTGTAGACACTTCGCTGCAATCGCTGCTTCTGCTGTCACTTGGCTGTCTTCCTTGTGTGTCTGCATCTGAACTTCCCCCTTCTTCTTGAGGACCGTGGGCAGAGGGGACGAGGACCTGGGCTGCTCCAGGATGACCCTATGATCATTTGCCGACATCCACAAAGTGTTGTAAAACTGTGATTGTGTGTGTGCAGGTGTGCATGTGTGTGCTGGGTACCAATTTAAACCTCACTTCTGGCTGGGCGTGGTGGTTCACGCCTGTAATCCCAGCATTTTGGGAGGCCGAGGAAGGTGGATCACCTGAGGTCAGGAGTTCGAGACCAGTCTGGCCAATATGGCAAAACCCCATCTCTACTAAAAATACAAAAATTAGTTGGGCATGGTGTGGGAGACTGTAATCTCAGCTACTCGGGAGGCTGAGGCAGGAGAATCGCTTGAACCTGGGAGGTGGAGGTTGCAGCGAGCCAAGATCGTGCCACTGCACTCCAGTCTGGGCAACAGAGCAAGACTCCATCTCAAAAACAAAAGCTCACTTCTCCCTGGGGTTCGGTCACAAGGTATCCTAGTGGGATGGGCGTCGAGGTATGTTTAGCCCATGACAAGGAAGTCTTCAGTCTCTCCCACCAGCTGATAGGAACCTGAGACAGGATTTAGAGCTCCAGCATCCTTGTACCCTGGGAGCTAGTCCTGGGTGACTACACGCTGCTCTGTGAAGGCTGAGCTAGGGGAGTCAACAGTCATCCATGGGGCACGTGCCTAGCATTGTGGGAAATGCCAAGGTAGGAACTTGGTTCCCAACACGATCACGTGGTTAGGAAAATTAAGTCAATTCCATTAAAGCAATCAGAGAAGAAGTAAGAGCTCTGTCAACAGCAGAAGCTCCAGGGGCAGGGGGAGCAGTGCTTAGACAGTCACGGGATCACCCTGCAGGAGAGACTGGCCGGAGCAGGCCTGGGAGGTGAGTGAGGCTTGGGTGAGTCCTTCCCACCCCCCGGTGCTGCTGGCCTGGGAGTGGCGTGCATGCAGGGCTGTGGTCCCCAGTATTGCTTGGTCTTTTGCTCCCAGCTTTGGGTCACACAGTGGTGACCATAAAAGTATAATGAGTGAATAAATGAAGACATGCACAAAGGAGATAAAACTCAGGAAAAGGATCTAGGTTTGCAGAAGCCAGACAGAAGGGGCAGAGAGAAACAGCAGAGGCACTGAACCATGCGGATAGCAACATGTGGGACGGGGCCTCAGTGCAGGTGGACGACCGGCCAGTGATGATGCAGAGGAGACAAAGGCCAGGCTGAAGCTCAGGATCTGTAAACCACCCCGCGTGCGGGAGACGGCCTCCTAGGGCATCGTGCGGGCGACAACCTCGTAAGACATCAGGAAGCAGGCCTGAATGACACTCGGCCGACTCAGTGCTCCCGCCTCCTGCAGCCTTCTTAAAACACAACAGTCTGAACGCGTTCTGCATTTCTAAATATGGACATCTGCAAACTGCTCCCCGAGTCACCTCATGGTGGGAAGCTCAGACGGACACTCCCAGGAGAAGATGGAGCTGGGAACTCACGTTCAGAATTGGCCAAGAGTTACTGCCAATATGACCCTAAAACTAAATGAAGGCGTGTTGGCCAATATGGATGTTAATACATATTACACGAGAAAGGGGGTTCTGTGGACTGTGAATTTGGAAGTCACTAGGCTTTACAGAGCGGGTAGATCCTCACCACGGAACTTCCTGGAATCATGTGGCTGGGCAGAAGAAAGCCTGCTGTGCACCACTGAACAGAGGCACGTGTCCTTGAAACCCTTTTCTATAGAACTCTAATGAACTGAACAAGTATGTTCCTCAGAATGAGGTCTTGAAAATGCTGATATCAAGAGACCACAAAAAACCTTTGAAATTGAATTAGGTTCATCAGGAATGAGAATGCCTGGAAACAAGTATTTTTGCCTTATTGTCCAGATTTTCCCAAGATGAGGCTAAATCTACAAATTATTTTACTGCTAAAAGACAAAAAAAAAAAAAGTCAACCAGAAAAACATCCCCCATGCCCCTTTCTTCCAGATTTTCTAATTCTTCTGAACAAATAATTTTTGCATTTCACATGGAGGAGATGCTCCTCTCTGGTCACAGAACCACGGCAACGTTGGTAATAGCATCCGAGGCACTTCTCTTTCAGGAGAAAGGAGAAAAGAGGAAGATTGGCTTCTAGGGCCCTGACAGCGTGGACCCCACAATACACTAGTGAGGGGGTGGAATACGAAATTCATCACTATTTGGGCCAGACTCCATCACGCAGGTGCTGAGGGCAGGCCTGTGTCCTTGACGGAGAGGTGGCACTTCTCTTCTTCCCATACAGCTCCCCACAGCTGAAGCTGCTCCCTGCAAGCACTGCTGTTGACATTCGCGTTTAGGGGATGTTTTCAAAGGGAGGCTGCCAAAAATATCCCATTGAAGCTTCCCTCTGCAATAAGGAGGGACAGGAGTCCTGTGGGAGAGTGTGGGAAGCAGTGGACAAGCCTCCAGGACCTCCTCCAGGGGCTTGGCGTTGTCTCACATCAGCTGTGTCTGCCTCAGCAAAGTCAAGTCGCCAGCCCTCAAATTTCTCCCGGAGGAAACGGAGTGCGAAACCTGCCCCACACCCCTGTGCAAGTCGGGTTAGAGGCGGAGGTGATGCCGCGTGTGTAAGAGCCATCTGAACACTGCTTAGCACTCTAGGAGTGAAAGTCAAGCGCCCACATTAACCCACCCTGGTGATGGGGCAGAGGACCTTGAATGTGCACACCTCCAGGGACGTGGTGCCACATGCCCATGGTGGAAGAATACCCAGCTGACCGTCCGGGGACGCCCACAGAGCAGGAACGTGGGGCCCGACAGCCGGGGACGCCCATGGTGCAGAAACGCGGGGCCTGATCGCCCGGGGACCACCCACGGTGCAGGAACACGGGGGGCCAACAGCCCGGGGATTCCCCACGGTGCAGGAACACGGGGGGCCAACAGCCCGGGGACGCCCACGGTGCAGGAACATGGGGCCGACCTCCCGGGGACCCCCCATGGTACAGGAACGTGAGGCTCGACCACCCAGGAAGCCCCACGGTGGAGGAACACAGGGCCTGACTGCCCAGGGACCCCCAAGGTGGAGGAAGAAGGCTGGGGACCAGACTGCCTAGGTTCAAACTCTGGCTCTCCCACCCTTTGTCTCATGGGGCCTCTGTTTTCTCATCTGTAAAATGGGATTGTGATGATGATGAAACGATTGGATACGTAGAAAGTGCTTAGAAAACTCCAGGGACACAGCGAACGCCTGAGAGATAGGAAGTCGGATGTACCTTTTACAGGGTTGCACCTCACATGCACTTGGAGTTTTGTTTTGAGATTAAATGATTTATTTAAATATTTAAACTTATATTTAAATTTTAAGAAAATCTAAATTATTTGGGTTAAATCTTTAATTTGACGTAACTTCAGACTTACAGAAAAAGAAAATTCAAGAATTACCTGAAAAAGTCCCCTATCCCCTCAGACCCAGATTTGCAAATCCTCCTCATTGTGGCCACGTGTGCTCATGCCCTCCCTCCCTTCCCCTCTCTGTATTTCCATCCTCTTCAGAGCCCCTGGAGTCCGGGCCACATACACCCATGCCCTGTGCCCTTCTGACTGCTTAGTAGTACCTACTTCCTAAGGACAAGAATATTCTCTTACACATCCGTCACATCCACAGACAAGTTTCCATATTAAAGCACTCCACATGCACTTTTAAACCTAATAGCCCGGAATGAAGCGTATGAGGGAACAAAAAGCAGCGTGGGACTGAGAAGAACCTAAAACTTAGGGTGGCACAACATGTGTCCGCTCTTGTTCCGGGTCCGTAACTGGCTGGGCGACCTTCACCGAGTCCCTCGGGCCTCTATCTGCTCATCCACACAGTGAGCCAATCAGATCGCTCCGCAGGTGCCGCCCTCGCTAAACACAGCTGCTGGCCTCTGCCGCGGTCGGTCGTGGCGGTAGCTTTTTGACTATCTAGTATTTTTTAAAGCCCACAGGATTGCTTTGCCCTGCGGAGAGTTCATTTGCTGACACAGTCTGCTCCTGACATCCCGTGCTCCCAGTGTTCCAGATCCAGTATTCGCAGACCCCAAAGAGAGCCTACTCCTGTCATCTGAGCAAGGGAGTGGCGGCTGATGGATAATCCATTTGCTACTGAGTCAGGCATGTGGGGCTTTAGAAACCACAGACTCAGCCAGGACCCAGACGTGGTTAAAAGGCCCCACACATCTGCTGATGTCTGGGAATAAATTCACCCCACTGCTCCCACCACGCTGTGGTCTCACACCTCACCTCGACCAGCGGGGCCAGAAATCTAGAAACTACGCACACATTCTCCCTGCCCTGACTCACTTTCCTTCTCCCCCAAACCTCTGGTTTTTACCCTGTGGATTCCCTGCACAATCTATTGCCAAATCCCTCTCCCTCTCCCGGCTTTCCCACCATTCCAGAAAACTCCAGCATCCTCACAATGTTCCCACAGCAGCCCCCACTCACCCTCCCAGGAGAAAAGGATGGGTCTGAATGGCCTCCTGCTGGAAGGGGCCTCCATGGCCACCAGCTGCCCCAAGACGTCTACACTCACGCTGATGTGCCAGCCTTCCTCCAGCAGGGTCAGCCCACCTCCGGATTTGCTCCCACCACTCCCACCACACTGAAGCCTCACACCTCCCTCAGATGGTACCTGCCTCTGGGGACCCCAGGCCTGGGCTCTCTCCAGCCTCACTTTCCCCACACCCTCAGCTCTGCCTGAGGAGCCTGGCTGAGCCCTCAAAAGCCAGAACCCAGGAGCCTGCATGCACAGGTAGTTCCTGACTTCCCCACAGACTGATCCTTTCTCCTGGGCTTCTGAACACTTTTTTAGTGGCTCTCCTGAAGCTCTCACATGCTGGCCATATTGTGTGACCAAGGCTGGCATCCTGCGGGGAAGAATGACTGGATTCTCTTCTGTGTGCTCGGTGCTGTGGGTGGTCGCAGGGACCCAGACGCCCTCAGTATCATTTGCTGCTCCTGAGGAGTGGCCCAGAGAGAAACCAGCCAGCATCTCAGGCAGGGACAGGTGCCACCCTTAAACCAGTGTGCCCAGATCTTCTGTTCCGCATCTGTAATCACCTCTGTCCTAGGAAAAGGAGGGGAATGAGCCAGAGTTTCTTCTCTGTTGGGATGACAGAAGGAAGTGATAGGAATTGAATTATCCAGCGGCAGAGTGGCGGGCCACACATCCTCCCCTTGCTCCTGGCTTCACACTCCTACGCGCGCGTCTCCGTTCCATTTTCCTGTTTTATTTACAGTGTCATTTTCTCTCCATCACCACTCAAACATGAAAATGCAGACTTTGGAGGCTGAAGAGAGCACTACTTACTGACAACTGGAATTCACAGAACGAAAACAGCCCACTGTCTCGGTAATTACAGGAGATATATTAGAAAGACCTTACAGGCTTTGAAAAAAAAGTGAATCAAAAGAAGCATTTTTAAGTTAAAAATATCCACCGCTACATATAAGAGTAAAATCAAAAGCAATTTTATAATGAATCAGACAGGATACATTTTTGCTACTTTATTGTGAAGTGGCATTTAAAATACTGATTTAGTTCATAAACTAAATACTTGCTTGTGTATTTCTTAGAAAAGACAAAATTTGAATGATAGGGTCAACGAGAACAGATACTCTACACTATAAATAAAACCAAGAGGAAAATGATAGACGCATATTATGTAATAGTGTATGCAACTACAGTCATGTGTTGTTTAACAACAAGGAAATGATCTGAGAAACACATCTCTAGGTGATATCGTCATCATGCGAGCATCATAGAGTGACTTACAGAAGCCTCAATGGCACAGCCTATGACTCCTGGGCTGTGAACCTCTGCATCGTATGACCTTACTGAATGCTGTAGGCCACCGTGACACAAAGGCGTTTGTGTATCCGAACGGAGAAAAGGTAACGCATTGCATGATGGTCCTAGGGTGACTCTGACATCACTAGGCAATAGGAATTTTTCAGCTCAATTTTCATCTTATGGGACCACCGTGGCATATACGTTTGTTTCATCATTGACTGCGACGGCTCTCCGTAGCCCATGACTACCACACAGACATAAGGGGAAGATGGTACAACTGTTATGTGATGGAACAATATACAACATAATATTAAATTTAGTTTGGGCTGGTCACTATGGCTCACACCTGTAATCCCAGCACTATGGAAGGCCGAGGTGAGTGGATCACTTGAGATCAGGAGTTCAAGACCAGCCTGACCAACATAGTGAAATCCCATCTCCATTAAAAATACAAAAATTAGCTGGGTGTGGTGGTGCATGCCCATAGTCTCAGCTATTTGGGAGGCTGAGGCAGGAGAACTGCTTGAACCCAGGAGGCAGGAGTTGCAGTGAGCCGAGATCGTGCCACTGCACTCCAGCCTGGGTGACAGAGTGAGACTCTGTCTCAAAAAAAAAAGGTCATGGAAGCATTGAGCACAGCGATGAGGAAGCCCTAAAATTGAGTCCAGGCCCAAGGGTGACGTCCTGCCAGCCCAGAGCCCTGGAGACTGTAGGCTCTGGACAGAGGTGGGCTAAGGGTGTGCTGTCAGGACAGGGATGGGAACCGCCCAGTACGTACTCCAGGACACATCACATCAGTGGATCTCAGCCCGGTCAGATCGAACGCTCCTTTTTATAGCATAATTTTATCATCTCCTCTGCTATCTTGAAAACAATCATAAAATCTACCCATAGACATAACCTTAAAAATTCAACATAATGCCCTAACAGAATTTAAAGGAAGATAATTGTAATAGAAATAGTACGGATTTCAATGCATATCCACATGTAAATCCCAGAAATAGCCGCACCCAAGGCAAAATATGGTCCCCCAGTGCTACACTGATGTTTCAATTGCTGTGAGGATGACAGTCCTGAGGGTGGGGACGGGACGTGCCCTGCGGCAGCTCAGTGAGGCGGCTTTCTGAAACAAATGGTGACCAGCTCTAGGTAAAGTGCCAGCAAAGAACAGCTTTCCCTCATTTCAAGCATGTGTGCATTTCTGGGAATTTTAGTGTATGTTAAAGCTATGCAAAACTGCTCCGGAAAACGCTATGGAAAAGGCAATTAGTCCTAGGCTGAGGTTCCTGGCAACAGGATTTTCACCTCTGTGAAGGAGCAGGGAAACTGCAGGTGCCCGACACACCACCCCGTTGTAGGGCACAGCCCAGGTAGGATGTCTAGGACCTCCAGGAACTCTGCCAACAGTGCCCCCAAAGGCCTAAAGTGCTCCCCAGGGGCACCGCCCTCTGCTGAGACAGGGTGCTGTGGGGTGACTGCCTTTGGTCCTGGTGGGAAAGCTAGAGTTGAAAAAGGCAAACCAGAGGGATGATTCTCAAACGCAGAGAGCGGAGATGCAGGAGGCAACCATCAGAGGGGGCCTGAGCCCAGGCAGGAGAGGCGCTCCCTCGCGGCTCACAGCCTGGCAGCCGCTGCACCCCCTGAAGACGGTGAGGTCCCTCTGCCCTGACAGGCACTCAGGCCACCTCCACTAGAGCCCTGGCTGCATCTGCAATGCGTCATCAAGAGCCTGCCACCTGCACACGTCCCCCACAAAGCCCCCGACAAAGTATGGCTGCCAGGGAGGACTCCACGGCCACCACCCGCCACCTCCTCCTTCCACCCAGCATCCAGTCTCCCTGGGCACTAGGCCTGGTCCACTCTTGGCGTCACAGGCACTGGTGCCATCTACGCTGCTGAGTCCCAGTTTGAGTGATATTTCAATGTGATTCAGATGAACATGTTGCCTTTTTGTTCCTCAAATACTTGAGTATCCACCCAAGGGGGCTGAGTTAGCCGGCTCATCCCAGCTCTGCTATAACCTGGGCCTATTTTCTGAAAATAAAGTGTCGGGCTCCTTCCTGCAGTGATTTGCATAGTGTAGGGACCAAGGGAAAACCTCCCCTCTGCCCTCTGGAAGTTTGCAGAAAAATCAACTCACGAAGGCAGATTAATGGGAGAAAAAGACACAGGAGGGTGTGAACGTACGTGGGGAGGACCACAGCACCACTGCCCCAACCCCCAGGGACATGCAGAAGCTTGGGGGCCATCTTGGGTTACAACAGAATGGGGGCCCAGAACACAGCCGAACACAGGAATGGCAGGAAATCAGGCTACGGAGGCCAGACAGGAGGTAGGAGAGGCCTGGCTGGCCATGGTGCCTCTCTAAGTAGAAGAAGCCTCAGAGGCACAGTGCTGGGGCACAGTGGACGGCGAATGTCTCAGATCCTTAAAGGTGTCAGATTTGGTTCACCTTCCCTCTAACAGACATGGGAGGCCTGGACGCACCCACGTGCATTATCTGCAGATGCAAATCTCCCCACAAAACACAATTTTGCAGGGCTGGCTCTCTAAATAGCTGCCTTGGATATGTCAAAGAAGGCTGGACGCAGTGGCTTATGCCTGTAATCCTGGCACTTTGGAAGGTCCAAGTGGGCAGATCACTGAAGGTTGGGAGTTTGAGACCAGCCTGGCCAACGTGATGAAACCCTGTTTCTACCAAAAATACCAAAAAAATTAGCCAGACTTGGTGGTGCATGTCTGTAATCCCAGTTATATGGGAGGCTAAGCAGGAGAACCGTTTAAACCTGGGAGGTGGAAGTTACAGTGAGCTGACATCATGCCACTGCCCTCTAGCCTGGGCAACAGAGCAACGCTCTGTCTCCAAAAAAAAAAAAAAAAAAAAAAAAAGAGTATGTCAAAGAAATACATTTTATAGTAAAACATTCCAAAACATTCCAATTCCTTCCATTGCAAATGTGTGCAGTGCATTCACCCAGCCCGGTGAGCACACATTTCATCGTGGAGGGTCAGAGAAGAATGAGCAGGCATCTCTTCCTCAGGGTATTTAAGCACAAAAGTGACAGCTCACACCGTGGGCCCTGAAACATGCAAACAATTTCTCAGGGATCACTAATGAAGACAGTCAAAACGTGTAGAAAAATACATATTTCTGCAAACCATCAAAGCGTGTTGTCCTTCAAGGTGAAATATTGACCGCCGTCTTACCTTGGTTAGCACTTACTTTTCAGATCAATACATCTGATGGGTATTCTCAACAGAAGTCAATAACGCTTTATTACTCAAGGCCTCATTCCGCTGGCTGAGAGCTTGGCTGCAGCTAATCACTGACAAGCACCTTGGCTGACAGCAGAAGAACACAGCCTGGCTGCGTGGGGGCCCTCGGCAAGTGCTTCAGGAGGTTAGAGGCCCGGCCAGTCTGCCGGGCAGCTCATCAGGACACAGCTTAGGAATCATTACTGCTGCTCCAGAAAAGGGAGTGGGGGCTGGAGAGCAGGTGAGCAGGTGAAAGGGGGATGGAGTTGGAAACAACAGAAAATGTATCAGAGCTGGTAATGGAGAGAACTGTGGCTGCAAAGCCTCAAAGGCCATCCACTCCCTCCCTCCCACATTCATCCAGTAAATGCTGCTGAGGTCCAGTCATGCGGAGATGCAGAGTCCAGTGCTGAGGATATAGAGATGGGTTTGCCATGCGGTACAGTGTGATGAGGGACTCCGTGTTGCAGGGCAAGGCAGAGGCACTCCCACAGCCCAGGCAAGCCTCGGGGATCGGGGCCTCCTCCAGGCAGGCAGAGGTGTGGGCGGCTCAGGGCTGCGTTCCAGGGCCATACCAGAATGGCAGTCCAGACAGAAGAGGTGCAATGGACCAGCTATGAGAAAGCACCAGTGCATCTGGGAAATCCCAAGTAATGTGGCCCACCTGGAGCAGAGGGGACATGGCTGAAGAGTTTTAAGACATGAAGTGGAAAACAGAGAAAGAGACTAGATCAAAAATGTTTTTATACCACAGTAAGAGATGTGGTCATTGTCCTGAAGAGGAAGAAAGAGGTATGACTGTAAGGGGGAGTGGTGAGTGATAATTACATTTTTGAAAGCCCACTGGGACAGTACTGCCAAGGCTGGACTTGGAGGGGGCAGGAATACAGGGAGGTAGGCCAGAAGGCTGGACACAGCCACGATCCTGTCAGGAAAGAAGGAGTTGGGAGGCAGAGAGAGACAGCTGAATGACATTTCTCTTACAGAAATAGATGGATGGAAAAGAGTTCCTCATAGTGAAAAAAAAAGACTGGAAGGAAACAGGATGCAGACGATAAGCAGTGGTCACAAGATGTTCACCTCCTTCGTTATGTTATGTAACTGCTCAACAATAAACATGCTACACTTATAATGGGGGAAACTAGTGCATGGTAACATAATTTTTAAAATTTTCATATGTATGTAGATAGTATAATTGACAAGAGTTGGCAATGAACGTTTTGGTAGGTAGCGCAAGGAAGAGACAGTGTTTAAGATCCCTTCTAGAGCCCGGCTGCAATAGAAATGCCACCCAGTGCTACTGGGAATACAGGAGGCAGAGTTTTGCAGTAGAAAGTTATGAACGTGCCTCGAATTGATTTGGGGGTCATGGTAAGTCGCTAACTTACTATGTACAACATCACGTAAACAGAGATGTGAGTCTGAAATCCAAGAATAAGGTCTGGAATGAAGATTCAAATAAAATGCATTCGGTGAAAAGAGAAGTTGAATTTGCTGGGTTTTTAGTTGGCGATTTTGGTTTGTTTTTTACTTTATAAATTTACTTATTGGTAAAAATAAAATGTCACTACATTCACATCTTCACATCAAAAACCACCTCTCCTCATTTCCTGTACCTCTTCTGGAAACACAGGTGAGCCAAAGGCCAGGCAAAGCTCAGTAGATGAAGAGAGGAATGCGGACAGGGTGATTGGAAAGCAACCTGTCCCGGCTGGCACAGGTGTGCCCCGGGTTCTGAGAAGGTGATGGGGGGTACCATCACTGGTGTGCACGTTTGGCAGCATGGCCAAATGAACCTAGGATGGGCACATTCGGTAGATGAGTTTCAAAGTCACACTACAGAAAGGATGCCAAGTAACATGCCCTGTCACACACCACTGCTCAGCCAAGTAACGTGCCCTGTCACCCACCACTGCTCAGCAAAACCCACTGCCCTCTAATTAAATTGGCTTCTGTATGAAGCCTGCAGAGGCCCAAGCACAGATAGCTGAGAACATTGCAGCCCAAAGCAAGGGCTGGTTTGCAGGGATGATGTCACAGATCAGCACAGCCTGCAGAGCATGCCACAAGGGCCCCTTAGAAACCAGCATCGCAGCCTGGAGGCACGGGGGCTGAGAAGGCTTCACCCTGAGATGCGTGGAGACATGATCACCAAAGAGCAGTGTGTCTCTTTCTTTCGTGATATCTTCCTTGTTGAGATTAAGGCAGGAGATGCCATTTGTTTATGTCTTATTCACACCATTTTTCATCAGAACTGAGCTCCAGGTCTGCTTATAAAATGTTGCTGCTTTTTAATGTTTAAGCCCAGATTGCTAAATAGAATATACTACAGAAGCTCCTTAGTTTCCTGGTATTACATAATGTGTTAAGAAAGACACTGTGAAAGTATTGCGAATGCTCACTCAATAACTTTGAAGACAACACAGGGTTCTCATATCAGAATTCTACAAGCACTTGTGTTTAATAGGTACAGCTGGAAGTGAGAGAAAGCTTGCATCATAGAGTGTAAAGCAGGCTTCAGCTGTAATGTACAAGCGAACCCCAAGGAGCTTGTGAAAATGCAGATTCTGATGCAGGAGGCGCTGGGCGCAGCCTGAGTATCCGCATTTCTAACAACCTCCCAGGTGAGGTTGATGCTGCTGGATCAAGGAACAGCTTTGTAAGGATAAAAATACACTCTCCTCGTCCAAATTAACACCCATTTTATCCTTTAAGATGCAGAAGACGTTTCCTAACCTACCTCCTACCCCATCCAAATTAACACCCATTTTATCCTTTAAGATGCAGAAGACCTTTCCTAACCTACCTCCTACCCCACACAGGCTAGAGAAGTAGCGTCCCCAACCCCACCTTTCATTGGGATTCTGTGTACCTGTATCAGTGTAATTCCCACATGGCATTACATTGCCAATTTATATGCTCCCATCCCACTAAGCCAAGAGAATCCTGAACACAGAAACTGAGTTTTTCATCTATGAATCATCAGTGACAATGGCTGATACCTAGTGGATGTTTAATAAATGTTTGTTGGAAGGATAGATAGATGGATAAAATGGATGAGTAGGTGGGTGGGTGGGTTGATGAATAAATAGATGAATGGATGGATGAAAATATGGGTGGATGGATGGATG
>NC_045455.1:2509270-2542174 GCF_002776525.5 Piliocolobus tephrosceles
GATGGATGGATGGATGGATGGATGGATGGATGGATGGATGGATGGGTGGATGGAAAGATGGATGGATAAAATGGATGGATGGATGATGGATGGATGGAAATATGAATGGATGGATGGATGGAAATATGGATGCATGGGTGGGTGGGTGGGTGGATGGATGGATGGATGGATGGATGAGTGGATGGACAGATAATTAGACAGATAAATGGGTGAAGTTCAAAGCACAGTCTTAGCTGCACCACTAATTACTTATAAACTGTAAGCCCGTTTCTTAATCTTTTCTTCTATAAAATTAAGGGACATGACGGTTTCAAAAGGCTTTTCCAATTTGAAAATTGTAGCACTAACAGCTAAAATTGATTGAGGGCATACTTGGTGGCACTCTGCTGGGTACTTGGGGGAATTATCTCAGTTGATCTTTATAAAAATGTATGAGAAAGGTGCTGTTATTGACTACATTTCACAGAAGAGGGAACTGAGCCTGAAAGAGATTAGGTGACTTGCTTGTGTTCACCTAGTGAATGATCAAGCCAGGACTCACCCCAGCTCACAGTGTCCCGGCACTGAGCCCTATCACCAGAGCAGTGGGCAGCCCCTTAAAACAAACAGACCAAAGCAACCAAGAGAAGGCCTAGCCACACTCATGAAGCCTGGCTTTTCCAGGATGAATTGCAGCAGATTGTGAGCTGCTAAAGTAAATGGGGTCCCTGCTGAAATGGTGAGCCATCTCTTTAGCTACATTGAACGCTCTCCAGGGCCATGTGTGCAACTCCATGCATAATTCTCACTGACTCCCTCCACAGGGTGATCCTGGCTCCCCAGCCTTGCTGCCCCACTAGGAGTTGGCTGTGACACTAGAGCAAGGAGGGGAAGGGGGGCTCAGAGGGGGGGTTTCTACAGAGCAATCAAGAGCTTTCCAGGTACTGGGCAAACGAGAAGACGGGAAGAAGTGGGAAGTTACTCAGAGTATAGAAGCTCTCAGAAAAGTCTGGAAAGTGATAGGTGGTTGCTCCTTGATATTTAGGGAGCAAACGAGGAAAATGCCAGCTTCTAAGAGAAACCTGCATATCCAGCAACCTGCGTAGCTGGGACAGTCCTGGAAGAGCCCAAGCAGAGCACCCAGGTGCCTGCATCCCAGAGAATGTCCAGGGCTCATGGGGGGGTCCCTCTGAAGGCGCCAAGAGGGCCCGTGAGCCCTGCCATGGGGCACAGAGGTGTGAGAGGAGCTCTGGGCTGGGAAAGGATGGAGTTGGTGTGAGGGGACGTGAAGAACCCAGGGACCAGAGACCCAGGCCAGGGCCACAGTGACTTTCATGGGCTTTAGGCACTCTCTGCCTTTATGGGGCTGTTCCTCAGTTAGTAACTGTTAAAAGGCCTATTTCATGACTATGTTGGCATGAAGATAAATATATCAACATTAAATATTAAAATCGTTTCTTTGATCTAAAAGGTTTTTTTTCTGGTTTTAAAAGAAAGGCATCTTCAAGGGCTCCTAAAAGTACTGTGGTCGTTAGGAGTTGAGCCTGCCTGCCTGCTGGGGAAGTCAGTCCCAGCTGCAGCTTCAGGAGCCAACCCAGAAGCCAGCCAGGAACCGGGGCCCAGCGCCCACAGCAACCGCCGAGGCTGGGTGCTCCATGGCCCAGAGCCCACACTGGAGACATCAGCACCTACAGGAGCAAGCGCAGCCAGCGACGCCGTGGGAAATGCGCGCGCCTCGCGTGGGCTCAGCCACAACCGGGGAGGGCGGCAGGGAGCAGCGGCCCACCCGCGATGCACGCCGAAATCACGCAGTGTCGCCTGAAAGAGACCGTGAAGCAGAAGAGACTGCCTCGCTGTGAACAGATGAAGAAACCGCCCTCCCACCTCCCTCGCTCCTGGCCTTCAGCAGGAGTGGGGGTCCCAGGGCAAGCCCACTCGCCAGCAGCAAGCTTGATTTCCACACCCACTGTGTGCCCCATCACATTTCGGCTTTTACAAATGGTTTCATCCATTTTCTTCTCAAAATACATCTCTCCGGGGACAACATATGAGGACATGTTCAGTTGTATCCATCTCTGACCTCAGCCTTGGGCCCAGCAACCCGGGCTGCACAAGCAGGGCAGGGGTCTCTCCGGCACACTCACGTTTGAGAATCGACCCCGAACCACACTCCCCCTGGCTCCTGTCTATAGGAGTCGCCCTGGGTCCCACACAGTCGCGTGCTGTCCAGTTCAATGGACCAGGAGGACCTGACAGTCCCACAAGCGCCCAGGCGATTTCTGTGCCGCCGGTGCCCGGACCCCGGTCTGAGGAGCGAGGCTCCGTGGAGTCTTCCCCGCAGTGTGCAAGGAAGCCCGAGTCTCCAATGCATTGCAGAGCTCAGGAGCCTCGGATGCTTGCTCAGAACATGAGGCGCAGGGTTCCTTCTTCATCCCCAGCACCTCCGCCCACTCCCCAAGGACAGGGCCCCTCCCTTCCTCTTCTCCTGCTGCCAAGGAAACCACAGGTCCCAGGAGGCGGTCATTCCTCTATCACGGGGGAAACCTGGAGAAAAAGTTCGCTTCTGTTCACACTCGGAGCTTTGCGTCGCTGCCGCTCAAGGACTGAAGTCCCCAGCATGGCTCTCTCTAAACCTCCACCGCTCATTGCCATCAATATTGTAAGATTTTACTGTGTCAGAGATGGGCTGGGGTTTAGAAAAACGGAAGCTCGGGAGCCCTAGATTCTGGGTACTAAGAGGGGTGTCTGTGTGGAGCCGTGTGGGCTCACACCCCACCACCTGGGGAGGGGGTCTGGCCAGTCATGGGATGGCCAACTCGCCACCTTCAGCCGGTTCCTGTGGGTGAACTCCCATCCATCTGGCCACCCACAGGACAAGCTCCTAGAGTGAGACACCTTCTCCACCTCTAGATAGGGAAGCAGGAGTGTGTGAAATGATTAATAGGGGATTTGTAAACATGCTGTAAAGGGCTGCTGTGTAATAAACCACCCTACAATTTGGTGGCTTAAAACAGTAACAATGTCCTTTGCTGATTACCTTATCATTTGGGCAGGAGTGGTGGAAATGACGTATCTGGACTCCGTGTGGCATTAGCTGGGACGACTCAGGTGGAGGCTGGAGGGGTCCCCTGAAAGTCTCTTAATCGCATGGCTAGCAAGGTGGTGCAGGTTGCCGACCATGGGCCTCTGGGGTTCCCCACATGGCCCCCACATCCACATCCTGTGGGCTTCCTCCAAGCATCCCAAAAAAGCAACATGGAAACACAGACCATTCTATGGCATATTCTAGGAAGCCCAGAGCGTTACAGTAGCCCCCTTGTCCACAGTTGCACTTTCCCTGGTTTCAGTTACCTACAGTCAATCTTGGTCCAAAAATATTAAGTGGAAAGTTCTAGAAACAAACCCATTTTAAGTTTTAAGTTGTGGTCGGTTCTGAGCAGTGTTATGAAATCTGGGCTGTGTTTCTGTATCCTGAGACACAAATCATCCCTTCGTCCAGTGTAACCAGACTCTGTGCGCTGTCTCGCCTGTCATTCTGTAGGGAAAACACAGCATACGTAGGGGTCAGGCACTATGTAATTTCGGGCATCTGTTGGGGGTCTTGGGACGTATCCCCATGGATAAGGGGGGATACTCTAGGTCCACCACGCTCAGTGGTCCTAGGAAGTTGCAAAGGTCCACCCCGGGTGGAGGGAGGGGCCGTGGACCTCACCACCTGCTCTGTGTGCAGCAAACACTTAATGGCTTCATCCAAAAGGTCGATGACAGACTGGAAGCCAAAGATATCACCTCTCCTTCCCCTGTATGCAATCATTCTCATTTACAACCTTCCAAAACAGGCCCTCTGCTCCAGGCTAGTCAGTTCCCCAGCCCTGCCTCAGCCTCCCCACCCGTCCCCCACAGCACTGGGTTCTCTCCTCCTCCCAGGAAGCCTGCGGCACTAGGTGGACACAGCTCGGACAGCAAAACCCTGGCAGCTCAGCTCCCTCCAGCCCCTGCCTTTCTGCTCCCTGGGGACAAATGGCCTCTGGACAACATTAGCAAATACTCCTTTAAATCCCCTAAGGGTTTGTTCCTCTCCCAACTGGAGCTGAGGGTCCTTCGCGGTGTTCACCACAGCTTCACCCAAAGGAAGCCAGGCATACAAACAGTGCTCAGTTAACACTCCCGGGTATCACTTGGTTCTGCATGGAAATCTTTATAAATACGCAGTTTGTTAATTTGAAGGATGAGACGTGAGGATGGGAAGGCCATTGAAAAAGGCAACCTGAAAATCTAACCCCAACGTAAGCCCTATTTTATGGCTCTTTTTAAATTCTCTCCCTGTTTATGAGTCTTTTAGTCAATGCTGCTTGTAAAACTGTGTTTTCAAGATTATCTCCTGATGCTACATTATCAGAGAGGCATTTTTATGTGGCTAGAATATTGATCTTACCATACAGCATTTGGCCACTCGATACTTTCTGTATTTATAGAAAAATGTTATCAACAAGGGGATGGTGCTGGTATGGAACCCCTTTTAGCAGGATTAATGTCAACATCCCCAGACAGAATGTGACAGCGTTTAGAAATATTTATAATGAAGATAGCTAGTTTTCACTAGGATGTTTCTATAGATGACTGTAAGTTTGAAGTGATTATTGTCCTAATTTTCATATTGTGCTCCATGTCTTCCCATTCGAACCACTTTGGAAGAGAGAAAAAAGTGGCTATGGCCCAGGATCTTGTATTGTATTGAAAATTGTGTGTCTGTCAGTGGTGATTGGAGTGTGGTGTGTGGTGTCTACAGATGAGCCATGTGTCCGTCGGTGCTGATTGGGAATGTGGCATTTGGTGACTACTCCTGCCTACGGCCGGCACTTCTATTTCATTTGATGGTAAAAAGTATAGAAGAGTGTGGCAAGGATGTAAAATAAGTTCTACGGTAAGAGCTGAAGTTCATTGGACGATTTAGAGAGCAACTAACAACAGTGGAAGAATTAAAGAAGCATATTCTAAGACCCTGCAATTTTTCTTGTGCTTTTTTATACCCAGAGAAACGCATTTGTGCATGTGCCCACAGAAACACATACAAAGCTATTCACTGTAGCACTTTCAAACGGAGCAATTCAGTGTAAGATACCTACATATTCATCTGGAAGACCGGGGGTATGTAAGTTGTTGCACATTCACAAGCTAGAATACTATGCAACAATGAAAAATGAATGAGCAATGAAACATCATGAATAAGTCTTTAAAACATAATGTTGAGACACCCCCCTACCAAGAAACACAAAAATAACAGGTTTCCCTGTTAAGCTCTGTGATGTGGACAGGGGTATTTGTAACACAATGTCTTCTTTTTTGTATATCTCCCCAAAATACTTCATCATGAAATTCTACATGTGTTATTTACCAGAAGAAGACTTAATTCTGATCCACATTCCAGAGAAAAAAAGAGCAGTTATGTTTCATGAATCTAGCACTTTCTGTTGCTCAAACTCACATCTCTCCCCTGACTGAAGCTCTCCCCAGCCCCATGCTATTCTGAGGAGCCTTCCCTGATGTTCCAAGCATGTGATTTCCGACACCCCTCCCTAGAAGGCCTGCGTCTGCCCTGAGCCTGCCCCTTGTCCATCCCACTGCTCGGAGGCAGAAGCAGCTCACATGGCACCTACGTGGGCACCATATCCCAACAAGCTCCATCTGGCCACTGGTGTGCAGGCAGCAGTTAACTACCTCAGGACTAGCAAGTGTGCAGACACTGTCCTTCCAAATGGGCAATGTCACAGAGCAGAGGTCGCACCGCTGGCCAGGCAGAAGGCCTCTGCAGACAGGCCTGGAGCAGACGGGGCTGGCCATCCCCATGCTGCGCTGGCCTTGCACCTTGCCCCCATGCAGGCCACTCAGCCTTCCAGGACATTCCACCTGCCAAGATGATGACAGCACTTGGCAACAAACTGTCTCAGCATATGAGAGGACGTCGCCCAGGCAGAGGGTTTCCCCATGTGGTGGAATCCAAACAATGATTCACATGCCAGTGTAACCCAAACATGGATTCCTCTCTGCTATTCCTTCATCCACACACACACACATACACACATACATACACACACACACTACACATGCACGTGCATATAAACACGTACACACACATGTGCACACAGAAACGAATGCACACATACACACATACACACATGCATACATGCAGATTCCACTCTCAAACCAAATCTACCCTCTCAAGGTATCACTAAAATTCTCATAAACACAACAGGATGAGTTTGTTTTGAACAATGAGTACTAACTCTCCAGATTATGTCACACTTCATTTAATCTTGCTCATTTCTTATCATTAATACTTGTTTGCTCCTTTAAAAAAACTTAGTCAACAGGGAACTAGAAAAGAGAACTGACCTTCGTCAACATCTCATAGAAGCAGAGCAGAGAAAAAGACCATTTTCTGAGGTTAAGATCTTTCTAACACAAGAGAACGATGCAGTGTCATGAGCCAGAAACAGCGGCCAGCAGGTGCCACGTCCTGTTTTCCACCAGGACAGATGACACAGGCCTCGTCACATGAAGCAACAGCCAGACAGAGAATCCTGAAGCTTCTGCCAGGAACCTTGAAGGAAACTGAGTAAACGTATTAACCAACACTCTGCAGCATGGAGACACCACGGATGAGAAAATATTTGATTTCACAGCAACTCCATTTCTACAGGGTTTATAATCAAGCTCTGAGGCTAAGGGCTGACAAGTTAGGGAAGACGCAACCAGCATCCTGACGAAGCTCTCTATCTTCATTTAGAACTGCCTGGGAGTTTGAGAAGTGCAGACTGCCTGGCCCCCTGTGGTTTGACTTTAGCCCTAACTTCCCCTCGTGGTTGTAGCCAACTCCTGCTATAAACAGCTGGGGCTCCAGGGCACTGTGGCAAGAACTAGAACAAGCCCTGCTCATCCTTAGTGAGGACAGCCAGCATCAGTGTCAAGTGGGAGCTCGTTAGAAATGCAGGGTCCCGGGCCCCACCCCAACCCCTAGATCGGTATCTGCATGTCAACAAGATACACGGAGAATTGCAATGTGCATTAAAGCTTAGAAGCAGACTGGCTTCTCCAGAGACTCATCCCACGGATGCAGGTGTCAGTAACGTGAGTCTCGACTTTGAGCCAGGAGTCAGAGATCACGGCCAGAGAAAGACTTAGTGCACAGCCAGCAGAGGATGGCTTTTGCCTGAAGAGATTCGAGGAAGCTGCTTCGCAGCTGGAAGAAGCCTGGGCTGGGGCGAGTCTGTGCCGCCACTCAGCTGCCTTGGGTTCAGGCAAGAAGCTGAATCCCGCAGGGTGTTCTCTGATGCCGCTGCAGCCTGACCGGAAGGGGCTTTGATGGGGTAGCCCTGTTTGTTTCCTCTGAATATCTTTCTCTTTTCCTTTCCAGTTTAGCCAGCTCTTCATTGAGTGCTGATCACACCCCTGCAGTGTCCGCGCAGTCCTTCAGTTTAATAATCTTTAAGTAAATGATTTTACGTCTGTTCTTGCTCTATAAGAGAAATAGACTTTTCATTCCACTGCCCACTTCATGCCTGCTAAAAATTGAGGGATACAATTCCATTTCAGTGAAACGCACTAGGACACCCAATTTTTTATTAATGAAAAGTGTGTTCATTTTTGGCTAGTGAGGCAATTAAATTTTCTACTGCAATTAAGAAGTCACCAGCACTGAACCTCCTTCCACGTCCAGGTGTGGGCTGGTCGGCGGGTGAAGACACCGAGAAATGAGAGGATTCCACACAAACCCCGTGGCCTCAGAGCTGCCTGGCCCCCGACTCCATCGATGAAGCCCTGTGCCCTCCGCGCCCCCGCCACTCCCCACCCAGCTCACGGGTCTTGTAGTGGGTGCATTTGATCCCCAGCCCCATGCCCCCCCCAACTCCTTTTGTGTTGGTTACTTTAAAGATTATATGTAATTAATAAATAGCTGTGAGTCTCTCCACTGTCACAAAGGATGGTGTGCCTTGGATACACACGCTCCTTCAGGGACTCAGGTCAATGCATACCCAGGGAAGGAACGTGGCTGGGCCCTGTTGCCACAACCGCCTGCTGCCACCCTGTACAGAGGACTTCAGCAAAGGGAGCTGGGCAGGTGCACAGAGCCAGAGAGGGAGGGAACCTCTCCTGGGCACGAGCATTGGAGGAGAGGAACGAGAGCCTCCGGGCACTGCGCTCTGGCCCAGGACCAGTGGCCACAGAGGAGCCCTGTCCAGAGTCCTGGGAAAAAGGAGCCCAGACCTTGGGGAGGGGGCACGGGGCAAAAGAAGCAGAGCGAGGAGCAAATGGGAGGCTCGCAGCAGTTCCGGCCCTGGACAGAGCCATAGAGCATGGGCCCTGGGAGACGAGACGCAGCGAGGGAGAGCGTGTCCCCCGCAGCTGTGAGGGCAGCAGTGCCCTGGGGGTGCTGGGGACGGGAGCGATGCCTATAAATGGTCACTGGGATGGTGAGGGTGGAGGGGACAGAGAGGAGCATCTGAGGAGCAGGGGTCCTGTATCTAGCAGTTTGGGTGGGGGACACTATTGGTGAGAGACACGGGTACCTAGGACGGGGGCCCCTGCCAGGCCTGACTTCACTCAATCCTCATCCTCTCTCCATCTCCAGCCTTGTTTGTGGAACGGGAGTGATAGCAGCAACCCCAAGGACACATCCACGCTCAGCAAACCCCAGCAGGGCCCCTGAGTCCCAGAGGCAGGAATCACGGCCGCCCACCTGGGAGAGAAACTACAGGTGCATGCCCGGGCATTGCACGTGCCGACAGGAATCATCTTTCCTCAACGGCTTGCTAGTCTGACCAACTGAAAGAAGGAAAAGAACTGAAGAATCACATAAGGAAGTTAAACATTCCCCACAAAGGGGAAGAGCAGTGGGCCTCGTAGACTCTAGGACTGAACTGGGGCTTGTCTTACTCAGGTACCACTGGCCTCCTGGGTAGATCACAAGGGGGCGGTGCATCCTGCACAAGGGAGTGTGAGCAGCGTCCTGGCCTCCGCCCTCTGATACCGGGCACATCCCCTCTGGTGACAACTGAAAATGTCACCGTGGGATATTGCCCGAGGCCCCAGGGGGTGGCCCAAGTTGTGTACCCCTGAAGAAGGCATGCTTGTGTGGTTTCTGGTGCCTCAAGCACAGCTGCAGGGCCCCACGCCTGCTTTACTGGTGGAAATGGTGCAGCCGCTTGGAAAAATGGTTAGGTATTTTCTTATAAAGTTAAATATGCAATCCTACTCCTAGAGAAATGAAAACTTATGTTCATTGAAAAGCTACATACCAATGTTTAGAGCAGCTTGATTTGTGACACCAAAAGTTGGAAATAATCCAGATGTCCTGCGACGGGTAAATGAGTAAACAACTTACTTGGTGTGACACGTCCATACCGAGAAACCCTCCCCAGCATCAGAAGGACGGGCCTGTCCGCAGACACAGCCACCTGGTGGCCCTCGCACACATTGTGCTGAGCCAGACAAGCCTCTCAAAGGTGGCCGGAGGTTTCAAGTCATCTGACATCTTAAAGACTCTAATGACGGAAAACAGACCAGGTTCCCGGTGAGGGCGGATGTGGGAGGGTAATCACCTGTCTTGGTTTCCCTCAGACATCCCACATTTCAGCACTGAAAGTCCTCCATCCACACGAAACCCCTCAGTCCCAGGAAACCCAGGCCGGTGGGTGGCCACAGGTATGACAACAGGGAGCTTGAAGATGATGGCATTCTATATTCTGATTAGAGCAGTGGTTACGCAAATCTACACGTGTTGAAATTCATAGAGCCGCAGACCAAAAGGAAAAAATAGCTAACTTTACTGCATGATAATTTTCAAGACAAAAGAAAGCAAATGCGCCTATAGAATCGCTTTCAGGGGTGGGAATGCAGGGCGGGGCTCCAGGCCTTCCCAGTATCCCAAGGGCCTGGGGTAGCCTGGGAAGAGACGGTAGAAAAGGCTCACTTAGTAAGCAGGAGCCTGAATTTGAGTCCTAGTTGCTCTTCTCAGATGTAATCTACACAAACGGACTCTCACTCCTCCTTCATTCCTACCAACCCATGGAAAAGCGAGTAAGTCTATAGATTAACACAAGCCCTAAATCAAAATCATTCCGGCTAACCCCCATTCTGACGCCTGACTCTCCGCCTCCAACCTTGCCCGTCCTGTTGGCACTGTTTTTGCTGCAGTCCTCACGAACGCCCCCGGAGGTGGGTACCATCAATCTCCATGTCTTTTTAAATCAGAGAACAGAGGCAGAGAGGCCACACCCGAGGCTGAGGCTCAGTCCTTTCTTGGCAGCTCGCTTGAGCGCAGGTTTGTGGGCCCTGGGAGCCTCTGAGGCTTAGGACCTCCAGCCTCAGGGCATCAATCTTGTTGCTCTTCAGCTACTGACTCTGGAGTGGAACTGGGCTTCCTGGCCCCCAGACACTTTCCTCTCCTGCCTGGGAGAGGAGCCTCTGTCTACATGACCTGGTGTCAGAGATGCTGTGCCAGGCAGTGAACACTCGCCAAGGAAGACCCAGGCACGAGACTCAGCACCAAGGAGAGTGGGAAGGGCTGCGGGAATCTTCCACGCCCTTCAGAATCCAGCCTGGAGCCAGGTCTTGGTGTGGAGGGCCTGGTAGCACGCAGCCAAGAGGAATAAGGGACAGAGGCAGGCAGGCCATAGCCTTGGCCTGGCTGAGCAGAGACTGAACAATTCAGCAGGAGGCGCGAGGACATCTAGCATCGGCCTGGATCCCTTGGTGGACCTCTGTCTATTAATGGGTCACTTGGTTCCTTTCCAGTGAGAGAGTCATCCCCCACGTGTTTTCAGAGGCTCTGGGGCTCAGGGGCAGATCTTCAGTCGCCTGCATGGTCCCCACGTGCCCTCGTCTCTCCCATCCCCCCATGCTGAGCAGTGAGAGGAAGACACCTCCAGCACCTGGAGATGCTACACATGAAGATGCGATGCTCAGGGCAGTGATGTGGTCCCTGTGAGAGGCCTGGACTGAAACCCACTCCCGACAAGAGGTCAGATGCTGCAATTCCCTACCCCGTCCCCCACCAAAATCCACCCTAAGCCTTCCAGACCCTGCCTCTGCAAAGCAGAGTTACTGCTGCCATAGGTCATGGCTGGCAGGGGATGGAAAGTGCAGGCCAAAGAGGGAGGAACTTGGAGTCAGGACCCTGAGACGCAGGCCACTCCAGCTCTGACCGTGCCCACAGCAGCCTCAGCGCAGAAACAAGAAGGAAACACCTTCCATCACCACGGAACCAGCCCTTCACCATGTTTTCAAAAACCTGCCATCCTCGGGATGGAGAAGGAGGAGGATGACTGAGGCAGGGAGGAGTTCAAGGGCAGGAGGCGCCGAGGGGCGCAGAGGGAAGGGAGGGAGAACCTGGCAGCGCCCCGAGCTCAGGTCTGGGCCCTGCTGGAGCCTCCGTGGAGCATTTGACAGACAAGTCACGGAAGCCCCCAAGGCCCCCAAGGCTCTGCTTCCTGCGTTTTGAAAGGGAAATAATATGAGTGGGAATAAGATCAAATGAGATAAAACATATGATTATTTTAATAACCTATTGCTATGCCCCACTTGAGCACATTTTAAGTTTCAATTCTGGGGTTAGAACAGCTTCCAAACGGGTTGTACCGCAGATGGCGGGTGACCTCAGTGGATCTGAGGAACCAGTCCCCAAACTGTTTCTTGTCAAAGCAACGACCTTCCATAAAGAGCCCACGGTGGAATCAAAACACCCACTTGGCTTGCCCTGGGAATTCAAGCCTGTCCCCACAAATGCGTACCCAAAACAGAGTTCTCCGCATCCTCCTGGAAGGGGAGGGCCGATACGCTTTTTCCTCTGGTAGATGTTCTATCCTGTGTATAAACGACATTTCTTCTGATAAGAAAAGATCCATCTACCCCTAGTTTCAGTTTGGAAACACAAACTGTGATTAAACCGAGAAAATTCATTTCACAATTTTATTCATCGTCGCCAGTCCCTCCTTCCTAATGATTGTTGGGCTGAGCAAAAGAAACGCCGCTTCCCTCTAAAGGTAGAAAATCTAACAGCATACATAAAGCCAACTATGCAAATATGACCACGCTATAATTGCTGTGAGAACCGGAACACTGAATTTTATGACTTTTGTGCATTTAAATTTCCTACCATCATGTTGCATTAATGAAGGGCATCTTTTTTTTTTTGCATTGAATTTATACCTAATGTGATTCCATTCTGCAGTCTTTACAGATGCAGATGAGGCAGCTATAGCGTTCCTGATGCAAAAACTGTTTTCGCTAAATCATATCAAAATGTTTCATGGATCACACCAAAAAGTGTTGAAATATGGAAATTGCTCTTTTTCAAAAACTGTCCTTAAAATCCAAATGGTATGTTTTGAATTTCTTTTCTCTACACCACACCCTTCCCAGTATTTGTGGAAAATTGGAGAAAATAAGTAATATATTAATTCCATGCTGCCAGGCACAGGAAAGAATGGTCAGATTGAAGCTTATTTTAACTTCCCTAAATAAAGGAGGTTTGTTCAGAGTGAGGCCGTTACCATGGCACATGAAGTAGCAAAAGTTAACATTTAGAAGGTCAGAAATGTTTTCTTACCTCGCTTCTAAATAAGGGAATAACTAAACAATAATATTTCTCAATTAGTGGCACAAGATACATATTTTTATATGCAAAAGAAGGCTGTGTACCTCTGTCTTAATGTGCTATGTATGCACATATATTCGGTGGGATCAAACAAAACTGAAAACTGAAAATCAAACCACTATGAAGCCCTCCAGGGCACAGTAGCTTTGTGCTCCAGTGAGATGCACTCTTTGACTACCCTAGCAGGCAAAAAAGCGTGAGAAATACTGTCTGTTTTTGTATAATCGTTTCCCCTGTTCTTTAAGTAGACTGAAAACCACAACAAAATCTGCTGTGTGGAGAGAATTAACTGTTTGGGGTCTCATGCAAAGAATAATTAAAATGAATGTGAGTACAATTACATAGATTAATGTAATTAGAAGGAGGTACAGTAGCCAGATATCAAAGACGCATTCTAAGAACCTCCAGGAGAATCAAGGTGGAGAGGAGAACAATACTCTTGAAAAGGCTGGGTGGTCTTCTCAGCAATTAATGGAGCTGAGTCAAAGAGGAGACCTTGAAAGGCTGCAGGAAGGGTGGATAAAGAAGGTGGCGGGGTGGGGGGGTGGTGTTAAAAAAAAAAAAAAAAAGACTTGACAACAAAAGCAAGGCTTCCTGCAGTTGACAACATTCTTTCAGATGGGAATGCACATCAGCCTACAGCTATTTATTTTTCTTCCCAAGATGAAGAAAACGTGCAAATTGAATTAAATGATGCTAACGTACTGGCTACAACTATTATGGGTAGCACTGCACATTCAGTCAAAATGGCGTTAATATGTCCCAGGACGGGTGAAAACGCGCCCAGGTTCGTCCTCTCTGGAGTGCACCTGCTGCACTGCCTGCTCCCAAGTGCTCCTGAAGGCGGCTGGCTGGGGCTCTGCGAAAAGTGCACGTAGAAGGGGAAGAGAGGGACGAACAAGGAACAGGCAGGGCTCAGCATCCTCCATCCTGGTGATGGGTAATTATTTTCTTAAGTAGAGAATATTAAGCAGCCGTTGGCTTTTCTATGCAGTCGCACTCCCTACCAGGACCTGGACATATCAGGCTGTCTCAGGGTGCTGGGTGAGCGCTCTCCTTACACAGTGGCCGCTGCAAGTGGTTTCCTTTGCTTTGGCTTTAACTCGGGGCAGGAAGGAGTTAGTGAGCAGAGCAGACCTCGAAACTACTTAATAATGCTGCTCCAGCGGTATACTTTCCAGTTCAATCATTTCACCCTGATAGAACACCATACCTGGATTTCTCATCAAAGTTAAGTGTGTTTTTTAATATATATAATGGTATTTGAATGACATTTATTTAATAGATTCAAATCGTACACTGGGTATCTCTGTTGCTGAATTGATTCTCCTTAACGTCACTGAACACATCATGGTCTATCCCAGCATAATGCCAGGTGGGAAGTTTACACAGAACCACGCTTGCTGGATCTGTGCCTGGCTCTCAGGAATGAAGGAAAATCCCTACAGAATCGCTGGAAATTTTCCTCTGCCTTGAATGTGTACCCAGCACCACGACCGTAACGTTTATTATTATCCCCATTTATTGCTTTCACTCTTTCATTAATAATTTAATGTTTAGAAAAAAACAAGCTCTTCAAAGCAAAAAAAAATCCATTCCAGGCTAAATAAACTATTTTTTTTCGTCAGAGTTAAATGTCTTTGTATTTTGAAATGCCAGTTCTGTCATGAGGGCTTCATTAACCACTGACTTAGAGAGAAGGAACTTTGGCTGGTGAGGGAACCTCTCTGGGCTGCATCTGTTTGAACAGAGTTGAGAGTTCCCTCCTAATGACCCAGCGTATGCGTACACAGTATCATATTTTGAACCTAATCTTGTTTTGGTCTCACACAAGCAGTAGATGTGTTTATTTATATGGATTTAATCAATAACAAGGGCTGCTCTCTACACAGCTCAAATACATCGCTTGAAAGCAAACTGTTATTACGGCATTTCTGAAGTTAGAGCTTCGAGCCCAGACTCTAGCAGAGTCCTCGTCATTCAGAAAGTGCCCTTTTGACTTAATTATCAACCCTTTGCTTGTTGAGTGGAATTATTATCTGAGGCACAGATACAAAACTACTTGTCCTCTGCCAACAGAACATGCAGCAATCCAAGTTAGAAATTGCATTTCATCACATTTGAGGCCCAAAGGCGGCTGTGGCAATTGCAGGTGAGCTCACAGGTGAAGGCGGAGGGTCTCCTGTGCTCCTGGGCCTGACTTCAGGAGTGGATTCACATTTCCGCAGGGCAGAGCCCCGGAGGCAAGCGAGTTTTCTTGGCATAGCGAAAGGAGCTAAGGTTCAGAGGAACTTCACGGGACCTGGGCTGTTGATGCCATGGGATCGACTCTCCTTCCTGCAGCCTTCTCTAGGTGCCCATATTCCAACGCTCACACCTTTCTGCACACGGTCTCCCACTTGGGAAGGGAAAGTCTCTGTCCCATTGAACGCACACCATCTGACCTTTGATCTAGACTGCTTGCTCCAAATTCAGTTCCGAATGACGTGTTCTCTCAGGCACCATCTACATAACCCACTGTCAAAAACCGTCAAACAGATGCTCGATTTCATACACCCTGTTTCAGCAGCTTGATCAAAATACCGAAAGAGAAGCAAGGAAGGGAGAAAGAAATCTCATCTAGGCTGGAGAGAATGTGGCCCCATGATGAAAAGCCACTGCAAGGAAACACCCTGTGGGAAGGTAAAAATCCTGTTTTTGTGAACGTGCAGATGCCGAGTGCTGAATATGATCTCCACGAAATTCACGACATCAATTACAGCAAATGGGAACATCTTGCGTTCTCTTTTGCCTCCTGGACATGTAGACCCAGGTTCTGGCAGCTGCCTCAGAGAACAGTGGGAAAAGTTTGCTAAGTGTTTTTGAGAAAGTGTGCAGTTGCTTCTTATTGCAGACTTAGAGAGAACGGAACAGAGTGAGGAGGAAGGGGATGTGTGACAAGTTCCTTTCATATTCGACTATTTTGTTTATACTGTTTTGAAAATAATTTAGACTTTGACTCATAGTAGAAGCATTGTAGCCTCCAGGATGAATAAATGAATATGACAATTTCTTCTTAAGTATAACCTGATTTTAAACTACTCTCATCTTTATAAATTTGACTATTTGAGGATAAAACACACAACAGCATATTCAATCTGCTAACATTCTATATAATTCACTGTTTCTTATCATAGCAAAACACTTTAAAAACTAAACAACATTTTCCTTGAGCCCAGATTAATTTAAATAAGTTCTGTTTTCATACTCCATTTTCAAAATTACACAGGAAAAGTTTTTTCCTGAATTTTTTTATTTCTAATGACTGAATGGTTAAAAATTTAGTTATGTTATGAGATTCAAATATCACTACCTTCTCTTAAAGGTAACGTGCTATTCCGCCTGATTATAATAAACGCCAGTGTTTCTACGACGGCAACAGTTCACTGCTGCATTAGCATATTTGGGCTGAGGTATTGTTTTACTGTGACCTGTATAATAAGTGTCACATTAGCAACACAACAAATCAAACGTTTGTTAATTTCCCTCGCTTTCCCACACAGCTGGTGGTGTTATCATGTCACCAGATTTTAATTAATATGATAAGTAACACTTGCAAGACAACAGCCTGTTTTTTTTCCCCTCTGTGTGCATGAGGGTCCAAGTGCCTCCTCTGTGCACGTGTGTGCGTGTGCATGGCTGTACGCGTGTGTGCTGAAGAGAGAAAAGGGGGAGGAAAATATATTCGCGAGGGCTTTTCACAGCCAAGTACAGATACTAAAAACACCCACAGACCCATGCGATCCTATTTCCAAATAAAACTTTCTTTACACCCTTTTCTTTTGCTCTTCCAGAGCAAAGCCTGCAATGCTGTACAGTAAACATTTTTTAAAACATTTCATAAAATGCACACATTTTACACTTGGGCTGGTTGTGTGTGTTTAAGGTTTTAGCATTTAAGAGAGAGATGCGATACTCTTGTCTCCTGAGAGGCTTAATTTTAATTTTTCTGGCCTTCATGTGAATAGTAACCAATACATTTCTGACTTAGACACACAGACCATTTTAAGTATTTTCCTTGTGCTACAGGCTGATCAGCAATATTCTAGGGTAAGTCAAAAGTGCCATCTATTTGCAAAAGCTAGAAATGCAACTAAGCCCAACGTGGAAAAGCTCTCAACCCATCCCAGCTGCCAGGGCCTCTAGTTGCTGGTGACAGACCCATAACGTGGCTCAGCCAGGCAGGCTGGAAGAAAAACAATAGCACTAAAATACACAACATGAAATCGCAGTCCGGGAATGGTTACAATTGTCAATAAAATATTTTGCAATGCCTGCACCCAGATTTTATTTAAAACTGTTTCAATGCTTTTTTTTTTTTTTTTTTAGCAAAACCTAAGATGGTGTCTAAATTCAAAGAAACTGCATCATGTAAAATATTGCCTGAGAATGAATGCATTTTAACTTAAGATTTAAAAAAATTCATTCAATAAATGACACCGTAGAAATGAAGTCTGTAACAATAGTAGAAACCCTTAAACCATTTCTGGAAAGAAAATTCCAGCAAGAAAAATGGTGTTCAAAATTAGAACTCTCTCTAATGCTTTCTGATTTTAAATATTCTAAAGAGAAAGGAAACCTCTTTCTTCTGGAAATGGAAAGCAGAGATCTTTTTAAAAAGATGAAATTCTTCCCAATCTCCTTATTGTTATTTAACATATTTCCTTCTGTTGCAAAATACAAGACTTCCTCCCATGAGTCCCAGCTCCAATATTCCACCTACACGAAGAGGCCGCAGCAGCAGGATGCCTCTGGCAGACCGAAGCACGGCCCAGTCCCTGAGCAGAGGGAAGAAGGGTGGCAACCTGCACACACCCACAGATCTGCGGAGAGGCCAGGCCACCAAATCCAGCAGTAACTGTGAAGCAATGTGAGCTCCATGCTCTGTCCTAAAGCTGCTTCGCAAACACCTTGGGTTGTATAGAAGCAGACTTAACCGCCTTCAGCTCACAGTGTGAAAACAAGCTCCACCGGTATGTCAGCCTGTAGACGGCCAGTGGTGGTGCTGAAGGGAAATCTGGGCACATGGCACCTCTCCAGAGCCTTCTCCTCTCCGGGTGTGTATGGGCAGACTGTATCATCCACCACATGGAGGGCGTGGAGGAAAACCGCGCTGACGGGATCATCTGTCAGACGCAGTTCCAGGACAATTCCCTCAACGAATGAAGCACCTGAGCGCCTCTTGCCTAGTCGGGGGCAGGATCTGGAGACCACCCCTCCACACACAGATGGAGGAATCTTCCTCTTGTGTCATTTGCCTGCTTTGATGGCAGCCTTTGAGGGATGTCTGTGGTCCCCTTCATGGACGAAGCTGGTAGAGCCAGCCAGCAGGACAGCAGCCTGAAGCCCCACACCCAGGAACTGTGGTCTTGAGATCTGACTACAAAGGCCCGCGGGGAGCACCTCAGTCAAGGAAGAGTCACCTAGACTGCCAACACCAGGCACAGGGTAAAGACTCCAGAGGACTTGGCAGGAAACCATTTCACTGCCCAGCCGGGGCCATTCTGTTATACAGCAAAGCCCTGCCTCCTGGCTGAGCAGAAACAGGGACTTTCTACCTCCACTCCCACCCCCAGTGACGGAGCAGCTTTAGCACTGGGCACGAGCTGGGAGAACCGTCCGGCAGACTGGGAGGTGTTCATCTTTCCCTAAGAGAATCGCCAGCCCAAGAATGTTGCCGAAGGATCCTCAAAAGAACTGGGATTTAAATTACCTTTGTAAGGGACACGTGCCCAAAAAGCCAAGGGACCTTGCGCGGCCATGAGCATGACAAGAAAGAGGCTAGAGGTCAGGACACCCCCAGCCCATCTCAGAAGGCTGTGCGCAGGCAGCTCTGGCTTGTAAAGGAAAGCAGCTGTGAGCTGAGAAACCAGGCTTCCAAATTAAAAACCAAGAAAGTATGCATTTCATACGGACCAACTAGGGGCGGAAGAGACCTGTTACGGATGAGGAACTGATGAGCTGAGTGGCTGAGAGAGGCAAAGGGGAGAGGCTATGTGGATACAGCACAGGCGGCCGCAGGGCCAGGCCAGCAGAAGCCCAGTTCTAGAAAGGAAACAGGGAGGGAGGAGGAGGGGGAGGGAGGAGGAGCGGGGATGGAAGGAGAGAGTACACATCTAATCCACAGAGCCCAGAATTGTCAGAATCCAGTCAAACTGGCAAACAGATGATAAAACAAAAAGATAAGTAAACCTGTTCATCTTCCAAAAAACAATTTAGAATCGGTAAAGCATCCTACTCACTCACTGTCAATGCCTAAAACCACAGGCACACACATGCACACACATCCCCTGTGGAGTAATATTGAACGCCAGCAAGTCAGGCCCGGCGGGGTTAGGGTCAATGCAGTGACCGCCAAGCATTGGTGCTCTGTGCTATCGCTCTGCCTCATGGAGGGCAGCCCCAAGAGCTCATGGGAGACCCCCTGTGCTTCCCCAGAATGGAGCAGCAGAAACCAAGCCTGTCTTCAGGAACATGGGACAGCAGACCCATAATATTTTTAATTACATGTAAGACTTTGCCAGTATAAGACACACCATTACCTTGTATACCAGTAGGAAGGAAACATGTGGTCGGTTATCATTGTAAGTTGCAATGGATGGTGAAATGCACCCGATTCTAAAATTATTAAATGTGAAAACTATCTTAGCATAAATGAAGAATATTAGTTAACAAACATTTAGAAATCAAGCAGAAGTGAGATGCCACTGCCCCAGTCAGGTATGTTACTAAGACTGGAGAGAATTCAAAGAAAAGTTAAAACACCCCTCTAACATCCTACCAATTAACTTTCTATGGATTTAGAAGGTAATTCCAAAAACTAAAATTTAATTTTAAAAAATCTCCCATTCCATAAAGCAAATTTCAAGTTTCATCCCAAGTTTTGCACTTATGCTCACACTGGCCCTCCTTAGAGGCCAGGCAGACAGCAGGTGCCAGTAGGTCATGAGCTGTCCAGAGGCCAGGTGGACAGCAGGCATCAGTAGTAGATAATGGGCTGTCCAGAGGCCAGGTGGACAGCAGGCATCATTAGGTCATGGGCTGTCCAGGGCCAGGTGGACAGCAGACATCAGTAGGTCCTGGACTGTCCAGAGGCCAGGCGGACAGCAGGCATCAGTAGTAGATCATGGGCTGCACAGAGGCCAGAGGGGACAACAGTCATCAGTACATCATGGGCTGTCCAGGGGCCAATGGGACAGCAGCCATCAGTAGGTCCTGGGCTGTCCAGAGGCCAGGTGGACAGCAGGCATCAGTAGATCAAGAGTTGCTCAGAGGCCAGAAGGACAGGCATCAATAGGTCACAGGCTGTCCAGAAGCCCACTGGACAGCGGGCCTCAGTAGGTGATAAGCCATCCAGAGGCCAGGTGGACAGCAGGCCTCAGTAGGTCGTGAACTGTTCAGAGACCAGATGGACGTAGACTCAGTAGGTTACGGGCTGTCAACACTGGTTGCTGCCATCACCACTCTGCCCCCACATCATGTATGAGAACAGGAACAAACCGGGGGAGGGGGAAAGGCAGGTAGTAACACATACAACAAAGGCCACGCCCCAGGTTTGAGACTCCATTACAATTTTTCAGCAAAAAAGAACACGCGAAGGGAGGAAAAGAGAGGTAGACCCTGAAACCCTTTCCACGGAATACAAGGGAACACACCTCCATGCGGTGGCAGGGGCACAGATGCAGCTCTTGGGGGCGACCGCCTGTTTGGAAGACAGCCTGTGGACTGCACCATGCAGTACTAAGAAGGCTGATGAATCGCACGAGACAGTAAATGATGCAGGAAAATTGTGTTCTTAGTTAGGTTTTGTTGTTGTTGTTAAATTCCTGTAACATCGTAAATCGTCTGCCATGAATGAGTCTTTGTCATTTGTTAGCTGAGCCATTTGGGTGTTGCAAAAATCAAAAAGGAATTATTGATTCTGATGATCTGACATGCAAGTGAAGGGAACGCATCCTGCAGATGAAGCAAACACAGGCTCCAGCGCTGGTGTGCAGATCAATCCCATACCTACACCAGGTGTCTGCGGCAACACTAAGGAGAAAAACAAAGCCACACATCCCTTGAATGCATGGCCTTTGCCGTGTGATGCCTTCTCCAAGGGCCATTACTATTCTTACCTTCCGTTGAGAGTTATGTTTTTCCCAATCCCCCTGACCCTGAGCACTATGTATAAAATGCACAATCAAGAAGCAAAGAGAGAGGAAGGAGGAGGAAGAGAAAGGGAGAGGCAGAGAGCACAGATTCTCACATTTAACCCCAAACACCATTCAAGCGCGAGTAGTGGATAATAATCAGCAAGGAAGCCAGCAGCCTCCTGTTAAGCATTCTTGTTCTCATTAGCAGGGCTGGCATTCTTCATTACCCAAACCATTCAGTTCAGCTCAGGAGCACCAGCAAGAAGGACTTTCACCACTTCCATTATGCAACTTGCCTCTGCTAATTTTAGTGATTACACTGGGTCTGGACATATCATTAATCTCACTTCTTATGCCTAGTTTATTTCAAACAAACAGGAGATGTATTATTATCCCTGGGAGGCTCAGGAAGTGCCCGCCTTCCTCACGCTTCCTCACAGCCACACTGCCAGGACAGTCTTTGCAAGAGAGATGTCAGCCCTGCCCATGAGCTAATAAGCCCGTCGGTCGGCTCCACGTGAGGGCAGAGCAGGTTTCTGTCCAGGCCCACTGCCGACACCCTGCATCTACACTGCTGGCTTAATTTTGCTCCCATCATCTGGGGAGTTATATTTTATATAGACACTCTCATAAATTCCCACTCATTTTTGGAAAAATGCCCCCCAAATAGTATAGAAATATATATAGAAGTCTGGGTAAAAATCAGTTCTCAAAGTGATTTGCAAAGTATAAATGGCTCATTAAAGATGCTGGAAATAACACTACTTTTTGTGATTAGACCACAGAGGAACAGGCATCATGCACACAGCTTCTCAGCTCACACTGAATTCCTGGGGGGGCTTCTGGAACAGTGTGAAGAGGGGGCTCTCTAAATCCATTCTCCAGTGATTGGCCTCAGAGAAGAAACGAGGGACAGCCACATTCAAAGTATTCTAGGAACAGGGGAGAATGTTCTAGTGAGACACACAGAGCCTCCGGCTAGCCTGCAGCATCATGGAAAAGCACAGACATATATGTTCCTGCCTAGGAAGAACTGCAGGTATGCATCCACCTGCAGGCACTGTCCAGCCACTGCCACGTCTGCTGTGTCAGCATCTGGCACCTCCACTCACATCAGGCTCTGTGAGATCAGACATGGTTGTGAATGGAAGGTGCGTGGTCAGAGAAGCTCATGAGTGACCGTGGGTAAATCACACTCAGCCTCAGTTTCTTCATCTGTGAAGTGGAGAGAGTACAACCTTTATACACTTCTTGTGAGAATTGTGTGAGACAGTGCTCATAAAAATGCAAAAGTCAGAGAGAGTCTCATTCAGGGTCTCAAAGAAGGCCTCTGAGAACCTGTTACATTTGAATTGCACACAGGAAGAGAATTATATTAGTGAGATACTGAGAATGTCCTGTGGGATGCTATCTCCTTTCTATTCCTTTTCAGTCATCCACTCCTCCACCCACCCATTCATCCATCCATACAATCATCCACTCATTTGTCCATCCATCCATTTACCCATGCAGCTGATCATCCATCCGATATCCATCCACTCATCCATCCATCTGATCATCCATACATCCCTCTATCTGATCATTCATCCATTCATCTGACCATCCATCCATTCACCCATCCATCTATCCATCCATTAATCAATCTTATCATTCATCCATCCTTCTATCTGATCATCCATCCATCCATCTGACCATCCATACATCCCTCTATCTGATCATTCATCCGTTCATCTGACCATCCATCCATTCACCCATCCATCTATCCATCCATTAATCAATCTTATCATTCATCCATCCTTCTATCTGATCATCCATCCATCCATCCGACCATCCATACATCCCTGTATCGATCATTCATCTGTTCATCTGACCATCCATCCATCCATCTATCCATCCATTTATCAATCTTATCATTCATCCATCCTTCTGTCTGATCATCCATCTGACCATCCATCTGATTATTCATCTGATTATTCATCCATTTGGTCCACCAATTCATCTGATCATCCATCCATCCATGCATCTGATCATTCATCCATCTGATCATCCATACATTTGGTCACCCATTCATCCATTCATCCATCCGATTATCCATCCATCTCATCATTTGTTCATTCATTCATCTGATCATCCATCCATCCTTCTATCTGATCATCCACCCCTCTGACCATCCATCCATTCATCCATCTATTTAATCATCCATCCATCCATCCATCCATCCATCCATCCATTCATCTAAGCATCCATCCATGCATCTATCATTCTTCCATCTGATCATCCATCTGGTCACTCATCCATCCATCCATCTGCTCATCCACACTCATTCATTCATCTGATCATCCATCCATCTATCTGACCATCCATCCAACGATCTGATAATCTATCCATTAATCCATCTAATCATCAATCCATCTATTTATCATCCATCTGATCATCCATCCATCTATCTGATCATCCATCCATTCATCTAATCATCCACCCATGCATCTGATCATCCATCCTTCTGGTCACCTATCCATGCACCCATTTGATTATCCATTCATCTGATCATCAATTCATTCATTAATCTAATCATCCATCCATCTTTCTATCTGATCATCCATCCATCCATCTATTCATCTAAGCATTCATCCATGCATCTGGTCATTCATCCATCTGATCATCCAGCCATCCTGTCACCCATCCATCCAGCTATCCATCTGATTATCCATGCATCTGATCTTCCATTCATTCATTCATCTGATCATTCTATCCATCTGATTATACGTTCATTCACCCAATCATCCATTCATTCATCCGATCATCCATTCATTCATCCAGCAAACATTTACTGAGCTAATCCCTAGTTCCAGGCCCTATGGGAAATACTGGGACACAACAGTGAGCGAAGGAGACAGCATCCTTATATTCCTGGAATTTTCTCTCCAGGGAGAGGGCCATAAAATAATCAAATCTGAATCAGTAAGTGCAGAATCACACCTGTCATGTGTGCACTCAAGGAAAGGAATGGGGCAAAATGAAAACACAAAGTGATGGCTTGGCCAGGCCTTTACCAGGGAAGTCTGAGAAGAGCTCTCAGAGATAGAGGCTAGAGCTGAGAGGGGCTGGGAGGATGGCATGGCTGGATAAAGGAGTGAGAGGGAACACGCAATAATTGGAAAGGAACCCCATGCAGGCTGCAGTGTTAGTTTTCTGTGGCTGGCTGCTGTGACAAAGTATCACCAGCTGGGCAGCTCAAAACCACAGAGATGGATTCTCTCATAATTCTGGAGGCTGAGAATCTGAGATCAAGGTCTTGGTAGCCTTGGGTCCTTCTGAGGGCTCTAGGGGAAGATTCTCCCTGGTTTCTCTCCCAGTGTCTGGTGATGGCCAGCAGTGCTTGGTGCTCCTCAGCCTGTATCACTTGGATGCGTCACTCCAACCTCTACTTCATGATCACATGGCATCTTCTCTGTGTGTCTCTGTGCCCAAATTTCCCTGCTGATGTGTGGACCCCAGACGCTGTATATAAGCCCACCCTAATCCAGTATGATCTCATTTTAACTTGATTACATCTATGAAGACCTTATTTCCAAATAAAGTCACATTCATAGGTTCTAGGGCTTAGGACTTCAACATATCTTTTTAGAGACACAGTCCCCTAAATGGTCCTACAATAGCTGGAGAGTGAAGGTGAAGTAGCCACAGATAAAGGTAGGGGAGGAGGCAGGACACGCCAGGCCCGGCAGGCCTGGGAAGGGACCTGGGAAGAGAAGACAGAAGGGCGATAACATCTGGAAGGTAGGAAATGGGTCAGCAGTTCTTGTGCTGCCGACAGTGGCTTCTCAAATTCACTGCTCCAAAGATTTCTTGAGGACCTGTATCTGCGGGCCTGTGCCCCACACTGAGATTTATGGTTAGCAAAGCTGTCAACAGCCCTAAAGTAACTTAGGAGTTGTGGGGAGAGATGCTGCTTCTGTGGACCAGGCAATGATCCTGGGAGGGGAGAAGGATGTTCAAGAGGTGAAGACAGCAGGATGTGTTGGGTCCAGGATGAGGGGGAGCCACATCCAGTCCAGGCTTCAAGGCTCTGGCCTGGCCACCAGACAAATGAGGTGTTCATGCTATATCCTGTCCTCCCTTCAGCCAGCTCCACCAAAGACCCTCTAGGATGTGCTGGCATTCTAATAGTTTCTTATAAGATGTAAAAAAAACTTTGTGCAACTTTTTACATCATTGCACAATGTGTCTGTAAAATAATATCTATTCTTACTCATGTGTAGGGTATCTCCCCAACTGGATTCCCACACACAGATACATCTCTTCTCCTGTGCATCTCTCCTTCCATCAAGGGCACTGCATGAAACCTGCTGTCATCCTTTGTTTGAGCAAATACAGCCTAGTCTTAACCACCCATGGCAATACTTTACGTAGATAACATATCTACCCTATGTAGATAACATTAAACTACATTTTCACCTAGACATTTGCCAGCTGTTGATTTTTCCAAGGAGCATTTATGTTTCTAAGGGGATAACATTTTACACTAAATAGACAAATCCTTTAGAATGGCCGAGCCAGGCATAACACACAGTGGTCGTTTGTGCATGGTGCAGCAGCCGGACAGCACCTAAACCATGCCACGGACGGGGCTGACGCTACCTTCTGTAATATTTCTTATCATCATTCTCTAAGTGCTTTTAAGGCACTTCTTAGGACACACTTTTTACAAGAAAATCTTCATTTAAGCTCAGGCTCTGCCTCCTGCTGGCTAGATGTGCACTCAGGCAAGTCACTGAGCTTTTCTCAGTTTCCATCCCCAGGCTCCTAAAGCCAAGGAGATCAAAGGGAAAACGCCTTTGAACAGTACCTGATTTTCTTTATTTTGCTATCCCAGCTTTTCTGTTTTTTCATTTGCCCTGAGCCTGTCTGTGCTCACAGCTTGCTGCTAGCAACACGCCTGCCTCTCAAAGTGCTCTCCCGCCTTCTCTAATGAGAGATGTCCAACCTCAAGAGGGCTAAGAAATCAGATAAGTGGTCTCCTCTGTTATGCATGAGGGAGAGGAAAGTAGCATAAGTGAAACTTGGAGGACTCCCCAGATACAAAGTAAGTAAATTTTAGTATTTTGTCACTTAATTTATCTGAACGTTTTTGCTTATTTTGCTCTGGGATGGTGTTCTAGAGAGTACAGGTTGTTGGCTAAGTGATCTCTAGATAAAGGAGGATTCACGAACTAAGTATTGACCCCAATTCTACATCCTTCCAGGCAAAAGCCACTGGGTCCTTCCTGTGATGTTACGCTGGGAGTGCTCCCTGCTTCAGCTACAGAAGGAGGTAAAGGAGAATGTGTTGGCTCCAGGTCTCAGGAAGCCTCTCTTGCCAACAGGAGGATGTTTTGCCTCTACCCAGCCCCAAGAAGAACATGTCCCCCAGGGCCAGTGGGTCAGGGAGGACGGGAGATGTGGCCCAGGCAACCACAGATCCACTCTGAGAGGCACAGCTGCTCAACCCGGCCCAGCACCCAGCAGCCCAGCCCCAGCCAACCTGTAGATCCACGAGAGCAAGGGGATGCTGTGCACACCGCTGGATTTGCTGCGGTTTGTTCTGCAGCATGATCTTGGGAATAGTTCACCGGGATAAGAGATGACACTGTATTGTTAAAGCACAGATCTGTTCACTTAATTACTCTGAGACGCACACCTTCTAGACTATAATCCAATGGGCTCTGTCCATCCTACCCCACCGGCCGCACACACTGCAGGGCCGCAAATACCGCATCCTGGACATGTTGCGTCCAACGGAGTAACAACTCGGTGCCGATGCCCCAGAGCCAGAGAGCAGCCGTTTCTGGCCTAAACCATCCTCCTCAGCTCAACTATGCTCTTCCCGCCTGGGTCGAGCATCAAGCACGGGGTAGGTGCTCACTGATATTTGCTCAGTGAAAACCTCTAAAGCCTCCTCCCAGTTCCCAGTACCAGCTGCAGCTCTGTCCCCTCCCTTGTCCCACACAGAAGGCCATTAAAGCCACAGGCATTTCAGAAGGCCTCTGTTTGTTCTCCCCGGTTCCTACTAATAATTCTTTCTACCAGGTATCACATCAGACAGAACTAAGCACAGTTGCCGCTTCGGGAAATTCCAGTGTCAGTTTTTCACAGTAGCCCCCACTCACTCCCTCCAACTCTGGGAGCTGTTACCTTCCCTCCCAGGACATTCCTGCCTGACTTTCTGCTGACCTGGGTCTTTCACTTCCTCGTTTCCTCCCTGACCATCCAATCGAAGGACACCTTTCTGGGACTCTTCCTCGGCGCCCAGACCTCCAGAGCCCTGAGCAAGTTCATGAGGAGGATTTGGTTTTTAGCATCTGCCTCGTACCTGCCCCTCCCTACAAACACCCGGGAGATTACCTACCTGGGAACAGGCATGGTGTCTCTTTGGCCCTGTCCCCCTCAATTCAGAAGCGCTGGGCATGACTGTACAGGTTGTTCAAGGTGCCAGAGTATCCACCAAGGGGGGAAGGAGGGGCTGAGATCCAGCCAAAGATGTGTCTGCCAAGCCACCCTACAGGGCACGCAGGGGCCTAGCCTGCTCCAATCCCCACTGCGGGCGCTCTGTGGCCGGGGTTGCCTGTCCCATCTCTGCCCAGCCCCAGCACGGGGCCTAATTCACCGTGGTCCTCAACAACGATGCATTAGGAAGGTTTCACTCTGCACACCTGGATGGGATCAGTGCACACTCTCCACCAGATTCCTCCAAGTATGACTGTAAGGGCCCACCCCTGCCAAGACCCCCACACACCTCCCCTCTTTGACACGCCCCGATCTGTTGCCAGAACCGCTCACTTGCCTGGTGAAGAAAAGAAAGCAGGGAGGAGCCAGCTCCCGCTAGTGAGCATCTGGCCCCCTGAGATCTAAGCGCCTCCAAAAGCAGAGCTGCCTCCAGTGCCTTGTAATCGCCACTGCACTGCGTTCAGGAGAAGGACAGTGCAAGCTGCTCCCGGGGCTCCTGGACCCCATTCAGTAAGCTCGGAAGTGGACCTGCAGCCACAGAGGTGGCCAGGGAAGGCCGAGCCGGGCAGGGTCTGAAGCTGAGGAAGACCGGCGTGTGGGTGGGACACACCTCTCCACCCTCCGGCTGAATCGGAGCCTCAGTTTCTTCATTTGCACATTACCATCTGAATGCCACTCCTGCATGAATTTAAGAAAAAAGCAACAGGAACGTGCATTTCGGTGGGGCACCTCACGCACTGCATGGTCACATCTCACCACGGCTGTGGCTGGGGGTGGCTGTCAGCCCTCTTGGCTCTGGGCGGCGCTCACCCACATAGGTGGCTTGGGAGCAAACCCCACATATGCCGTGTCTCTTGTTTTCCTGGTCCCCACTGACCCTGACTTCTTTTTGGTGACGGGAGATGGGAGGCTGGGAATTTAGGAGTAAACCTTGACTAGTCTAGAAGTTGCAAGGATGCCTGGCTAAGGCCAGAGACTCTTGCTGTTAGAATTCAGAGGGGAGCTCTGGAAGTGGGGTACACACATGAGCCACCTGGGCATTAGAAAGGTCGATGCTGGGCCTCCTCAGACCTACTCTCTCTGCATCTGCCAGGGCTACAAATGGATTCCATGTAATGAACCCTCAAAACCCTGCAGTCACTGCAGGAGAGCAAAGGAGACCCTGGCCCTGGAGTAAAATGCCCCTCGCTCTGGAGAGAAGCCAGGAGACGGGTGGGAAACTGGCCAGCAGATGTTTCTCCATCCTGAAACGTTCAGCACTCATCGAAGCAAAACACGAGAGATCATCATTCGCTCACAGTGGACACGCCGCCAGCTCCGAGCTGGGCAGGGTGAGGGGGAACACGCGGCTGACGCACGTGGGGGACACGCAGAGGCGTGCGGGATGCCGCGCCGAGGCTGCAACGTGCCAAGTCCATCTTCATTAAACTGCTTTGTAAAAGTTTGTATGCAGACTCCTCCAAATCTTCATTTATAGTGTCATATCTCCTCTGATCTCCCTGATTACATATGGTATTTCACGCAAGGCCTCTGGAGCTGGCTTCACCCCCCACCCCGTCTTTAAGCCATTATTCTCCTTATCTGGCTGTTCCCGCCCCAGGACCCGCTCCACAGGAGGCCTCATCTGGGCCAGGGTTTTGCTCCTGCATTTCGCAGAGAGGCCAGTGCAGCCACATGCACCCATCATAGCTGCCCACAGACCAGCTGTGGGAGGAGCTTTTCAAAGAGCCCCAGTAGATTCAATGCAAGAAACTGTTCTAAGCAGACTGACAGGAGCACATCGACCACCAACTCCTGGAAGCGAGGGGGAGCTCACAGAGCAGCCTGTGTCCCGGGCTGCCACAGGAAGGAACAGGGCCACAATCCCAGGGCCCTGTGAGACACCTCGGGGAACGCAGGATGCTGCCCCTACAACAAGCTCCCGGAAAGCACCACCCTTGCCACCTCACTACCTCCTCGGCCTCCCGTCCCTCCTCCCCATTCCCACCTGGATTCATCAGCCACTGCTCCACCAGACGCAGGAGGAGAAGCCAGGAGGCGAGTCCAGAGGCTGCTGGGGGTCTAAGGACCATGGTGCCCAGACCCAGAACCTCCCTGCTGCGGAGGGACAGAAAGACCTGGCAGGGACCGAAGATCACGACCCCGTCAGGGACCCTGGGGACTTCCAGCAGGTAACGGCCCCGGAGGCCTGTTCTCCAAACAGCTTCGCAAGCAGCAGCTGTGGACCCTCTCAGTGAGACCACGTGCCCCCGATACTTAAAAAACCTCAGTTGTTCAACTTCCCTACACTGGACTAAACTTTTAATAAACGAACTTAAAATCCATGGGATTTGTTTTTAAATGTTATTAACTATGAGACATACCTGACATTATGGTTGAAGTGTAACTGGATAAAACATATAAAATCTTTTAAAAGTAATTCAAATTAATAGTCGTATATAGCGTCACAAAAGAAGGAGTCTGCCAGCTGTAAACAGCAACTGAATGTGAGTGTTACCTGGGGACGCTGTGCACACACAGTCACGCGGCACAAAGGTAGGGAAAATGCACCGAGAAAAAGTATGGTATTACCATGGATGAGACAATGGGGCCTCACTGACAGTACTGCTGTATTTTTTCACTGCGCCTTTTCTACGCTGAGATACACCAACACTGCCCACACAGTACAGCTGCCTGCAATGCTCAGTGCAGCCACATGCTGCACAGGTGTGTAGCCCAGGAGCAACAGGCTCCACCACACGCCTAGCTTTGTAAGTGCACTCTGCGAAGGTCACACAAAAACCACCTAATGGCGCATTTCTCAGAACGCATCCCTGTCATGAGGTGACGCTGACTGTTGACCTACTTTTGTGTATTGTTACCTCAGTCTCCAAATCCATCACCACACTCCCAGGTCACTGGGGTCCTCCACTTGAGGCCACCCTGGTTGAGAGGGCTCTAGCGAGTCTGTGTCTCACTCCGCTTCCAGCACCACAGGGAGCAGGAAGCCAGGGGGCCAGGTGAGGAAGCCGGGGGTGTTGGGCCAGGTGAGGGAGCCGGGGGACCAGGTGAGGGAGCCGGCGGGCCAGGTGAGGGAGCCGGGGGGCCAGGTGAGGGAGCCGGGGGGCCAGGTGAGGGAGCCAGGGGACCAGGTGAGGGAGCCGGGGGGCCAGGTGAGGGAGCCGGGGAACCAGATGAGGGAGCCAGCCAGGTGGGAGAGCCCCACGTGGGTGGGAAGCAGGGCCGTGGGGCGGGCCCAGCAGGCCTCGTCATGCAGTCTCGGACGCAGAACCACGAGGGTTTTATGTGTGAATGACAACTGTGTGGGCCTGCATGTTATTCGTGTGACCACCTCATGATTCTGGCAGTGTTAGAACCCTCAGCGCACACAGTAGTCAGGGATGGGAGAGGGTGAGTCACTAAGCCACGACCCCAGCAGGGAGGGAACACTGAGGGTCACCCCCAGGGGCTGGAGACCACAGCCCTCCCTTTCCGCTGCTGTTCCACGTGGTTTGCATCAGCACAATATGCTGCTGAGTGGGAGCTGGCAGAGCTGTGAGTTGGCCTGGCATGCTGGGGCGTCCCCTCCACAGGGAGGGTAACAGTGCCCACCACCCACTCCTCGTTCTCCATAGCCAAATGTGGAAAGCCTAAGAGGCATTCCTCACCGGGAAAAAGAGGCCATAGCCAGGCACAGAGGGCAGGGCGGAGGTACCCGCCTCCCTCTCCTTGTCACAGCAAGGTCACAGGAGTGGCTGGTGAGTCCAGCAAACAGGTGGAGGACACGAGGCCTGAGCTGCCTGGTGCTTTCCCTCGAGGAGAGGGACATGCCCCCAGGTAAGAGGGACTAAGGTCCACAGGATGCCTCACCCCATGCCCCACAGCCGGCCACGGTTAACCGGGAAGCTCGGCTCATCTCCAACAGCAGACTGAGGCCAGACGCCAGCAAGGCGAAAGCACAAAAGCCTTTGCCTTTTTTGCCTCATTCCTGTTGCTCCCCAGGAAAGAAGCTGGAGCTGCTTTTTCTCCCAACTCACAGAGCTCAGCTGCACCACGGGAGAGGGGCCAGCAAGTGGGAGAGAAGACTGAAGTATCCACGTGGATCCTACATAGCCATGAGAAGGAGCAAAACCAGGTCGTTTGCAGCAACACGGGTGCAGCTGGAGGCCGTGAGCCTACACCAACTCACACAGGAACAGAAAACCACAGACCTCATGGCATCTCTGCAGTGTGAGCTGAACACTGGACACTCACGGACACAAAGACGGCATCAGCAGAAACTGGGGACTACTAGACAGGGGAGGGAGGGAGGCAGCAAGGGCTGAAATATGAACTGCTGGGGACTATGTTCACCACCTGGGTGACGGGATCAGTTGTACCCCAAACCTCAGCCTCACACAATATACCCAAACCTGCACATGTACCCCTAATACTTAAGAAAAAATCCCAGGTGTTCAACTGGACTATGCTGGACTAAACTTTTAATAATGGAAAGTGACTTAAAATCCATGCGATTTGTTTTTAAATTTTATTATGAGACATACCTGGTAGAAGGTGGTAATTGGAAAAAACATATACAATCTTTTAAAAGTAATTCATCGTCTTAAATAGTGCCACAAAAGAATGATTGTGCCAGTTGTAAACAGCTACTGACTGTGAGCGTCATTGACAGTGCAGGATTTTGTTTTGTTCTTCCAAAATATAATCTACACATTTCCTCCAAGAAAAGCAGAAAAACAGAGAAAACAAAATATTGACTTCCTGTTAAAAGTTATCCCTAGAAACAACAGCATGATATTATACCTGTTTACATGTGTGGGAAAACAGAGATGCTTCTCTTAAGCAGGGGAAAATGGCAGAGATGGGAAAATATCCTTTCTTTCAGTAATAAATGTCTGAAAACTGCCATTTCCTGCCTTTGCGAGTTCCGCCTGGGCTGTTAACACTAGAAATTGAACCGCATACTTGAGTCCTGGAGGCTCTTCACAGCATCCCTTAGTGGAGGCAAGCCGTTCTCCAGTCCCAGGTTTAGGAGGCATTTTTACATTCTTCCACTCACCGTGAACAACTTCCTCTCCAAACTCACGCAGAAGTGGGCACTGCGTGAAAAGAGCAGGTGCGGAGGCTGGGACGGGCTGGGGCCCACACTGTTGCTAAGTTGTTGATCATGGAATGGTTTACGGGCCAAGCTGTGCAGGGGTGCAGAACCAAACGTCACTCCCCGCATCAGAGCAGGGACTGAATCCGGGGCTCCCACTGCATGTAGGACAACAGCCACACGGGAGATGCTTTTGAGGGACAGCCGCGCCAGCAGCAGGTCTGTCTTCCCAGCGCAGAGGCTGAGTCTAGCATGGCAGCACCCAGAGGGTCCCTCGGGAGCCCAGCCCAGTGCCCAGGGAGAGGACGGCTGTCAGCTGTGGCGGGGAGGTCCACTGTCCAGTTTCCCAAATGCACAGGGGTCCCTCAGGCGGGGACGGTTCACATGACTGCTCCTTCTTCTGTTACCTCATGCTAAACCTCCCCAACCTGAGATCCTCACACCAGACCCTCCTTCCTCAGACCCTCACACCAGGAACCTCCTCCCTCAGATCCTCACCTCAGGACCCTCCTCCCTCAGACCCTCACACC
>NC_045455.1:2542184-2543990 GCF_002776525.5 Piliocolobus tephrosceles
CCTCACACCAGGACCCTTCCACCCTCAGACCCTCACCTCAGGACCCTGCATCTACACAGAATGGCATCTGGCCCCGTGTGACACACACAGATGTGCTCCCCAAACTCAGGGAATGATCCAGAAGTGACCAAGACGGGCACAAGGAAGGGCAACAAGTCCTGCCTCAGGAGGAGGGTCACGCGTGGAATTAGAGACGGGGAGGGCTCCAGAGAGGAGTGGCTGTATTTCTGGGAGTGTGAAGATCCCCCACTGCGTCTCCCCGCCCCTCCGCTCTGGAGCCCTCTCCTCCTGAGGTGGGACTCATCACCCCTCCTTGTGCCCATCTTGGTCGCTTCTGGACCATGGTTCACATGAAGCACCCGCAGGCTCCCCCTGTGCTGGTGCCTGACTCTGGGGAGCAGGTCTGTGTGTGTCACACGGGGCCCAGCGCCATCCGTGCAGATGCGGGGTCCTGAGGGGCAGGAGTCAGTGAAGCTTCCTCACGGGGGTATCTTAGGCCAAATCCCAAACCACTGGCCGCTTTTGGCTTCCCATGCCTCCCACGGCTGGTGGGAGAGTGGGGGGGTTCCCAGCGGGAGGGAAGGAGTCGCCTGCTTCTTGACCTCTGGTCTCCTCCTCCATCTTCAAAGCCAGTGATGCTGCACCTTGCAAACTCTTTTCTTCCATTTCAATCTTTCTAACCAAAGCTGGGGAAGGGTCTGCACTGTTAAGACCCCCCCCCCCCACATACACCATCCCGGATCATCTCCCGCCTCACGGCCCGGGCTCTTAACCACACCCACAATGTTTCTGTGCCATGGCTCGTGATGCAGCCGTAGGTTCTGGGAATCAGGGCATGGACAGGTCAGGGCCAGGGCTCTGCTGACCATGCGGAGCAAGTAAAACAAACACAGCTCATCGCTGCGGCTAAAACTCCCCCCAGTAAGCAGCCAGCTGCAGCCGAGACCCGGGTAGCGCATGGGCTTTGGCCCTGGATACCCTGTGAAGTGAGAGAGCTGAGGACTCCAGGGTGAGCCAGAGTCCCCTTCCCCAGAGAAGGGCCAGAGAGGGTGAGAAAAGGCCCTGGGTCACACAGCTGGAGGGGAGGATGTACGGATCCCATCCACTGGGGCTGACTCTCAGCCTGGTGCTCAGGGAGGCTCGGTGATTAAGACGCTGGGTTCCTGGGCCCTTTCTGTCCAGAGCCTCACATCTGCTCAGATCACAGAAGGAACTGAGAGGAGCAGCGTAGAGACCGGAACCCTCAGGCCACAGCAGCAGGAACAGGGTGCATGGCCGCACAGCGGGGGCTTGAGAAAAGAAGCTCTCCACCCAACCAAGGCAGACAGCACGGCCTGGGCTGGGGAGACCAGAAGCAGAGTAGCGTGGTCCCAGGGCAGCCAGATTCAAGTAGGGGCTGAGAGGGCAGCGCCTGCTGGAATGCCCTGGCTGGGGGGTGGCCGAGGATGGAGTGCACAGGCTGGGTGGGCCGGTGACCAGGGCAGGCCACGGAGGCGGGCATGTGCGGGTGAGTGTGAGGGCCAGCGCGCACACACATCTGTGAGAGTGTGCACATACGTGTGGGGCAGATCCAGGGGTCGGGGTGAGATGTGACTGAGGGGCAGGGCTCAGAATACAAGCCCATGTCCCTGTGGACCTAGCAAACCATGTGGGAGTGAGGACATGATTTCTGCAGAAGCACACACCCTTTCACACTCACACCCTCATTCCAGACACACAGACACACACTCACATACACACACTCCACATACTCATACCACACACACACACACTCACACCACACACATACACACACACACCACACCA
>NC_045455.1:2544000-2545267 GCF_002776525.5 Piliocolobus tephrosceles
CACATACTCATACCACACACACACACTCACACCACACACATACACACCTCACACTCATACACACACACACTCATATCACATGCATTCACATGCACTCTCACACACCACATGCACATACACATTCACATGGTCACACCACACACACACTCCACAAACACACAACTACATACACTGCATATGTCACACACACACCCCACACACATTTTGTTAGAGTCTGGACACCTGTTATCATTGACAGAGGTGATCTGCGTTAATTTACATTCCAGGGATAAATTTAAGGATGTGATGAAAGCTACGATTTTCTCCCAAAGCTGCAGAGACTCACGTGGTCTCACGTGCAGTTGCAGGAGGTGCATGTGTGTTAGGGTTTCATTGCACGAATGCTTGTAACTACCAACTCCACGACCAGGGGCTATGACCACAGGGGCTTGGCCTTGCTCGTGGGTCTAGGACCTCCTGCATTGCTCCAGGATGCATTAGGTGGGGTTCTGGGCTGAGGACAGGGTGGAGCAGGCTCCATGCCTCCTCACTCTGGATCCAGCAGCTGCCTGCGGCGTGCTCTTCCCAAGGAGCATAGGAAAGCAACAGTCCAAGCCAGAAGAAACAAGCACATTAAACTCATCTCTTGCATTATGGCACACCCACTCCACCAGCCAGAGCTAGTCCCAGGATCAAGCCCAAATCCAGTCATCTAGATACCAGTGGCCTCTGCCTGGAGTGCTGGGAGACAGGGCAAGTTTCATGGCAGAAGGCGGGCATGGGAAGCAGGAACAAGCCAGTCTACCATGATAGACAACACGCCTGGTGCCCTCCCACGGGTCCCTGCGGTCTCTGCAGCCCAGATCTGGGCCTCTCTCTCTCCTTGGACAGGAGCACAAGCCAGCACTTCAGAGGCCATTGCCCACGTCTTCCTTACTTTTCACAGCACAACGTATGCTGTCACCAGGTGAGGGGTTCCTCAGACCTGTGGCAGATCACAGCTGAGATCTTGCTCCTGGTAGTGTCTGGCCCACCCAGTGGAGGCTCAACAAATCCTTGATTGGGCGAACGGATGAACTCTAACATCACCATGCCATGTCTTCTTCCAAGCACGCAGGACGTGCTAGACTCAGTGTGATTCAAATGCCTCTTGGCTACTATGATACAAAACCCTCTGAGGGCCTCCCAGATCCACAGCAGATACATCACTAAAAATTCCACCCGAAGGCACAGCACCTGCAGCCACCTCCACCCCCCGCCACCACCCCGCCACCATCCACCTGAAGGC
>NC_045455.1:2545277-2547771 GCF_002776525.5 Piliocolobus tephrosceles
GCCACCTCCACCCCCCGCCACCACCCCGCCACCATCCACCTGAAGGCAGAGCACCTGCGGCCACCTCCACCCCCCCGCCACCATTCAATTCTCCAGATACCAGGAGCCCCCAGACCAGGAGCAGAGGAGGGAAAGGGGGAGAAAGGCGACTTCCTTCCCTTCCTATTAGCCTGACGACAGCAACTACTTTGGCTTATAAGCAGCATATGTTTTAAATGCTCTCCGAATATGACAATTATTTTCCTCTGACACCACCAGCATCCCTCCACGCAGCATACACCCCTTGGTTTTCATCCGCCTTACAGGGTCACCCAGCTCCTGGGTTTTCCTCCCCGCTGAGCTGAACAATGAGAGGAGCTTTTTTCATTATTATTTCAAATGTTTTTCACAAGCTCGATTTAAAAAGGGAAAATTCCCCACTATATTTTCGGTCTGATTATCAGATGATGATGGACAATAGATTGATAAGAGTCACTCAAGGAGATACAGGCTCTTGTGTATAACAGCTACTCCAATTATCAGGCACTACTAAACTATTATTGATCCTGTTCACATTGGGTGATAACTGAGCATTTTCCACTTCTTTAAAGTGCTGTTAGCTAGAAACTCCCATCATTGACAAAGCGGCAGACTTTTCCTTCAACATAGCTCAATACTGTAAATAGCATGCACTGAAAGTGCACAGTTCTTTAATCCCGGTGAAAGAAACAACTGTCCAGCATAAACATGCAGACTTTCTAGTTGAGAGACAGGACTAGCTGGATTTCCTAGGCCAACTAAGAATTCCTAAGCCTAGCTGTGGAAGGTGACCGCAACCATCTTTAAACAGGGGCTTGTAACTCAGCTTGCTAAAATACCAATTAGGCTAAAAGCAGGAGGTAAAGAAAGAGTCAAATCATCTGTCGCCTGAGAGCACAGGGGGAAGAACAATGACCAGGATATAAACCCAGGCATTCGAGCTAGATCAGGCAGCCCCCCTTTGGTCCCCTCCTGTTACATGGGAGCTCTGTTTTCACTCCATTAAATCTTGCAGCTGCACACTCCTCTGGTCTGTGTTTGTTCTGGCTCGAGCTGAGCTTTCGCTCGCCATCCATCACTGCAGATCGCCGCCACCGCAGACCTGCCGCTGACTTCCACCCCTCCAGACCGGAGAGGGTGTGCACTGTGCTTCTGATCCAGCCAGACGTCCACTGTCGCTCCCAATCAGGCTAGAGGCTCTCCATTGTCCCTGAGCAGCTAAGTCCCTGGGTTCGTCCTAATCGAGCTGAACACTAGTCGCTGGGTTCCACGGTTCTCTTCCTTGACCCATGGCTTCTAATAGCGCTGTAACACTCACCACATGGCCCAAGGTTCCATTCCTTGGAATCCCTGAGGCCAAGAACCCCAGGTCAGAGAACAAAAGGCTTGCCCCCATCTTGGGAGCTCTAAGAACGAAGACTCACCGGTAACAGACTCTTTAAATGGCTTATTGCAAAACCGGTGCCCAAGGAGGTCATGTAATATGTCACCTTAGTGACCACAGATAGACACACTGAAGGAAGGCGCCACTCACTCCATTTGCTTTCAGTGGTTTAAAGATAGGGATGTGGGTGGGAGGGAGTAGCCAGAGGGATGGTCGTCAACGGTCAAGGGCAGGTTTCTTACCACCTGTGGCCATGCCTGGCCAGCTTCGGGGCAGCAGACGCTGTTTGTGTATGGGATTGTAGTAACAGGTGGCACTCGACTCTGTAGGCAGGACTCAGACACCGGACCCAACTGAAGACTAGCTAAAACGGGGACGGCGTGGAGGCAGCTTTCCCTCAGACACGCCCCCAGCGTGTCAGTTTACTGTTGCCATGGCAACACCTGGGCGTGACCACCCCTTTCCATGGCAATGACTCCCTGATCCAGAGTTACTACCCTTTCCTAGAAATTTCTGCATAAACTGCCACTTTATCTGCATGTCATTCAAAGTAGGTATAAATATGACAACAAAACCGCCTTGAGCAGCAACTCAGCCTATAGGGTAGCCCAGCTCCGCGGGGGCAGTCACGGAACTGTAACGCCTGAACAGAGCCGTGGCACTGCGGCTGCAGAAAAGGTGTTTTCTTCCACCGCCGGCTCACCCTTGCATTCTTTCCTGGGCAAAGCAAAGACCCCTCCCTGGCTAAGTCCTTCTGTGAGGCTCGCCCGCCCTGCATCCGGGTTACAGGATTTGCAGGTGGATGGGGGCCTCCAGGCCAGAGCTGGTCAGATAAATATTTCTGCTAGTCTGGGTCGAAAAGCTGCCATCCCCAAAGATGCTAATGTGTGGCTGCTTCTCTCCTGGGATCTGGTTTGGCTAGTGACAAATAGATGTTACTCTCTTGATGGACCAAGCTTTTGTTGTGGGTCGGGGGCAAACTAGGAACATAAAACTAGGAAAATTGACGAATAAGGAATTCAGCCCCCGAAGGTGCAATGAATCTCTTGATACCATCAGTAGTTAACCAGAGGCCTGAGCACCGAGGCTGGG
>NC_045455.1:2547781-2568959 GCF_002776525.5 Piliocolobus tephrosceles
CACCCCCGTTCACTCACCCAGCCACCAGCACCCCCATTCACTCGCCCAGCCACCAGTATGGGGTTGTTCACGGTTTCAGCATCTGCAGAAAGGGGCTGTGCTCAGGGAGATGAGGAGCCCCACAGTCCATCCCAAACAAAGGCCAAGGACATTGGGCTCAGAGGGGAAGTGAGGGTGAGGGTGGAGACTGAGGCTGGAGGGATGGGGTGAAACTGGTGGTTAAAATGAGTTTACAGATGAGTCACCCCTAAGCCACCCATGCTGCCCAGTTTTCCAGCCATGAATCCAGCCAACACATATTTATTTCTTGGGGTCACAGAAATTCAGGCCTCATTTTTGTCCCTAAGTGTCTTGCCATTGAGCAGGGAAGCTGACCAAGTACAGCAGCTATGGCAGCGCAAAAAGTAAGAGATTCTGGGACCGAGGTATAGGATGTGATGGAAACTTGGACAGAGGGCACACATGCAGTGCAGGCTGTCCCTGGGGGGACACTTGCTTGAAGGCTTGGAAGGGCAAGTGGAGGCTGTCAGGTAGTAGGGCCTCTGCTGACACCTGATGGCAGGGCAGCAACTGTGAAGGCTTGGAGAAAAGGCAGACAGCGCCCTCGGGGGCCCACTGGGCACTCAGACATCCATCCACTCTTGCTCACAGCAGCGGTGCTCACAGCTGCCCAGAGGAGGAGACAATGCAACCGCCCGTGGAGGAAGGGATAGACAACACGTGCTCCGTCCATGCACTGGAGTCCTCCTCAGCCCCAAGTAGGAAGGGGGATGGGCAACACGTGCTCCATCCACACACTGGAGTCCTCCTCAGCCCTAAAGAGGAAGGGAGACGGACAACACGTGCTCCATCCACAGACTGGAGTCCTCCTCAGCCCAAAGAGGAAGGGTGCTCTCACACAGGCTGCAACCTGGATGACGCTTCAGGACGTTTGTGCCGAATAAAACAAGCCAGTCACAGAAGGACAAATGCTGTCTGATGCCACTTATATGAGGTCCCTGGAGCAGTCAGATTCATAGAAAGAGAAAGTAAGATGGGGTTCCAGGGCTGGAGGAGGGAATGGGAAGTAGGTGTTTAATGGGGATGGAGTTTCAGCCTGGGATGATGAGAAAGTTCTGGAGATGGGTGGCGGAGAAGGTTGCACAACAGTGTGAATGTCCCTAATGTACTTAACACCTTTGAATGGTTCACTGAACATGGTTAAATTGGTAAACTCTGCATCATGTGTACTTTACCACAGTGAAACCACAAGAGCCCACAGACAATCTGGAGTGGCGGGGACCAAGTTGAGAAGGTCACGGAGCTCCTTGTGTTTGGAATGAGTGTTACTTGGAAAAGGCAGGTGGAATAGGGAGCAACATTTGCGTTTTCACGGAGCAGCTCTGACTCCTGGTGGAGGACTCGCTGCCGCGGCCCAGCCTAGCAGGTGCTGTCAGAGGTGGGGCCCTCCCAAACTGGGCAGTGGGGTCCATGAGGAGGGCAATGGTGCAGGGATGGAGGGGTCACCGGGACTCCAAATACAAATCCGACACTCATCAAGAGCTGCCTGGCCGGGCGCGGTGGCTCAAGCCTGTAATCCCAGCACTTTGGGAGGCCGAGACGGGCGGATCACGAGGTCAGCAGATCGAGACCATCCTGGCTAACACGGTGAAACCCCGTCTCTACTAAAAATACAAAAAAACTAGCCAGGCGAGGTGGCGGGCGCCTGTAGTCCCAGCTACTCGGGAGGCTGAGGCAGGAGAATAGCGTAAACCCAGGAGGCGGAGCTTGCAGTGAGCTGAGATCCGGCCACTGCACTCCAGCCTGGGTGACAGAGCGAGACTCCGTCTCAAAAAAAAAAAAAAAAGAGCTGCCTATGTGCCAGGCACTGCATCCTCCCCCCGACAGCACGTGTGCCCCAGAGACAGATGAGGACGAGGGTTCAGTGCAGGTCACAGCTGCATGTGCTCAGGAAGGCAGCACCAGCGGCCACCTCTACCCCCAGGCAGCAGACTCCCTGAGGCCTCCAGCTCTCCAGATGCAAAGACAGAGGGGAGCCGCCTTCCAGAGCCATAGCTCCACACCCTGAGCTCAGAGACTACAGAGGCATGGTTTATTTCTGTGTATTTTGTTTTGATTGACCTCTGTAATGTGTGTGTGTGTGTGTGTGTGTGTGCGTGCGCATGCGCGCGTGCCTCGCTCTGTCACCCAGGCTGGAATGCAGTGGCATGACTGCCACTCACTGGAACCTCTGCCTCCTAGGTTCAAGCGATTCTCCTGCCTCAGCTTGCCAAGTAGCTGGGATTACAGGAGCATGCCACCATACCCGACTAATTTTTGGATTTGTAGTAGAGACAGGGTTTTGTCGTGTTGGCCAGGCTGGTCTCGAACTCCTGGCCTCAAGTGACCTGCTTGCCTTGGCCCCCCAAAGTTCTGGGATTACAGGTGTGAGCCCAGTGTCCAGACCTCTGTAATATTCTTCAAAGTAATCTGAGAGCCTATCGGCCAATGATGGATTCTAGTTCATCACAGTCTTCAATAGCTTCTGTTGGCATTCATTAAAAATAAAAACCTAGGAGAGGCAATGATCTGATGTTTTAATCCCGATGGTCTAAGGGGATTAGGGAAGGGGAAGAAGACAGGAAGATGCACTGACGAGAAGCTCCCTGGGGCGTGCTATGCGGGGTGGCCACGCCATCAACTTGCATGTCCTCGGCGTTCTCAATTATCCTCTTCTGCGCAAAGGCAAAGAAGAAACGGGACAGCCTCCCCACCACTGACCAAAACAGAAGGCTTCATGGGCGTCCGCGTGAACTTTGCAAGGTGCCAGGAGAGCCACCCCCAAAGACAAAAAGAGTCCCACTTCTGACATCTCCCAGATGTAGGAACCCTCAAGAATAAATGCGGCTCAAAGAAAAGCGTGTGGTGCCTGTGGACGCGAGTAAGGGGCGGCACAGATTTGGAGCTGGGCAGCTCGGGGTCCAGCGCCTCCCTGTGCTCTTCCATCGCAGGACCGTGGATGAGCCCTTGGCTTCTCTGAGCTTTGCTCTCCGTATCTGAAAAGCAGAGTTATTGGTGGTGCTTCTCCCTTGGGATTGTTGGAGATCACTTAGAGCAACTTAACATGTATGCCTAATATTATCAATAACTTATGACTGTTTCAAATGCTCAAGAGGTGTTTATCCTCTTAAATTACTTTTTTTCTAATTTTTTTTTTGTTTTGAGACAGAGTCTTGCTGGACGGAGTGCAGTGGCGCCATCTCGACTCACTGCAACCTCCACCTTCCAGGTTCAAGCAGTTCTCCTCCCTGTCTCCCGAGTAGTTGGCATTACAGACGCCCACCACCATGCCCACCACCATGCCCACCACCATGCCCGCTGATTTTTGTATTTTTAGTAGAGACGAGGTTTCACCATGTTGGCCAGGCTGGCCTTGAACTCCTGACCTCGTGATCTGCCTGCCTTGGCCTCCCAAAAGTGCTGGGATTACAGGCATGAGCCACCGCACCTGGCCTATCCTTTTAAATTCTAACATAAAAGAAATCTTTCTTGGCATTTTCATTCATAATCAAGATTGGGAATGAAGCAAGTAGTGTGGCCCAACCCTTCCATTTAGGGTCTTTCAGAGCAAGGAACTTAAGTTCTCTGGACTTTCAAAGCCAAAACTCAAGGCAGTTCCAGGAGGTGGAACCCACAGATGCACCAGCACCATTGCTGGGCTCCTGACACAGAAGAACAACTCGGGCAGGCGTTGGCATGAGGCTGCGTCTTATGCCCACATTTCTCATATTCCAGGTGCTTTTGCCAAGCCAGGGCCTCAGCAGATTTGTCAATTGGTAGAGGAAGAGATGCCACGCCTCAAGGTTCTCTTACTTCTCCTACCAGAACCCGTGGAGTACACGTTCTGGCAGGAGGATGTGCCAGCCCTTTGGTCTATCTGTATTCTAAGCTGCACTGAGTATTTTGGTACAAGCACACCTACTATTAAAAAGCAAATTAGTGAATGGTGATAATTTTTGAATGTTAGCATTTTCTGGAAAAACTATACACCTCCTGCACTTCTAAACATCTTGAACTCTTGGGGATTAATTGAAGTGAAATTTAAAGAAAGAACATCTCACTATAAAGGAGTTTGTGCCCGTGGGAGTGTGGAGCTAAGTGGGCGCAGGAAGAGAAGTGACTAACGGAGCTTAAAAATGACTGATCTGCATCCGTGCCTACTCGGACGGAAATAGGTGCAGTGTTGCTAAGCGCACCCTCCTAGGCGGTGGTGGAGGGCAAACAGAAGCTGCAAGCTCAGGAAAGAGACAAGCCTTCTCCAGCAAAGCCACAGAGTTTCTCTGCTGGCCACAGGGAGGGGCTGCAAAGGAGATAGCTTCTAAGAATGGAGGGTTTTGGAATGACTTTGATAGACCCACCTCAGAGCTGGAAGTCAAAAACAGGCCCTGCTGCTAGATGGCTCCTCAGCAAGGTTGAAGTTGCTGTCCTCCTGGAACTTCTGTTCCCTCCCTCCCTAACAACACTGGGAAATCAGGGAGCAGTTTCCCCAGAGTTGAGTCTGCCAGCCTAATGAATCTCCGTGCCTGTTCGCCTTTACAAAATTACCTGGTAATGAGAACCAGTCCCCTCTGAGGTAAGGCCAGCCCACGCGTTCTGAGGATGTCTTGGGCACTCGCTGATTATCCAGGGAGAGCCGGGCAAGACTACCATGCTCTCTTCCGTCATCTATGGCCAGAAGCCATAGCCCACGCTTCCGCAAGTGACACAGCGTAGACAGACGTGGAGGCTGTGCAGAAGAGTCGCTCCTGATGACCCCAGCCAAGCGGCCCAGGCACTCAAATCATCCTACTTTACACAGAAACTGCTGGGAGCGCCTCTGAGTGCCCTTTCACCTCAGTTCGGCCTCACTCCATCCCCAAAGGCTCCCACGTTGGCCTCACCAGCCTTCATCCATCCAAGGGCCTTCCTGAGCCTCCCTGCCTCCCTGCGTCCACTCATCAAACTCAGCTCCCACACCTTCCACTGAGCTTTCTCTGCTCAGAGTCATGGAGTGCTGGAATGAGAAGGGAAGTCAGAGGCACTTGCTCACGGCTCCAATCTTACAACCCCTTAGGGAGGTGCTGCAGACACCCTGTGCTCCATGCTGTCCAGAGAGCTCCACACGGGACAGCATGCAGGACCCCCATGACACCCGAGGGGAGGGCACTAGTGAAGGCCCCATTCAGTCAGAGAGGAAACAAGGCTCTGAGAGGTTAAGGAGGGAGATTAGCTGAGGCTGTGCATCCAGGACACGGAAGAGATGGGATTTCAGCCAGAGTCGCTTCCACAATCCATGCTCTTAACCCCAGGACAACTCCCCTCTCCAAACCAGATGCAGGTCCCAAGACCACCACTCCCCACCCTCCCTGAGTCAGGCCTCCCACAACATCCAGCTCCATCTCTTCAGCAAACTCTGGCTTCCATGATGGTACATCCCCTTGCAGTTCACCACGTGGCGTCACTATTTTATCTTACGTTGTTAAGCATGTTACTGCTACGTAACTGACATTGTAGACCTCATCTCCCTATCTTTGTTAGAAATCACCTGGAGGGCAAGGAAAGATAAAATGCCATGTATTCCCATAATTATGGTGACCCTGGCTCTAACCCACACTGAATCAGGAACAGATGATCCAACAGAGGATGCTCACACCATTTCTGAATACAGGAACCAGCCTTGGAGGTGTAGCATGAATGTACAATATAGATTAAGGGAACATTCCAAAGGTTTACGAGCAGGAGCGTCCTCTTTATGGAAGTATTCCAGCCACAGAAAGGAAACAGGATGGACAGACTCAGAACATCACCATTTTGTAACCCCTAAAGGATCTACGCATTGGGAAGAAATGAATGCAATACACAAATACAGAGACAGCCAGATAGTATGAGCCCAGTGCCAGAAAAATACCTCATCACTTATAAAACTGTCCTGCTGGCCGGGCGCAGGGGCTCACACCTGTAATCCCAGCACTTTGGGAGGCCAAGGTGGGTGGATCACGAGGTCAGGAGATCAAGACCCCATCTCTACTAAAAATACAAAACATTAGCCGGGCGTGGTGGCGGGCGCCTGCAGTCCCAGTCCCAGTTGCTCAGGAGGCTGAGGCAGGAGAATGGCGTGAACCCGGAAGGCGGAGCTTGCAGTGAGCTGAGATGGCGCCACTGCACTCCAGACTGGGAGAGAGCGAGACTCCATCTCAAAAAAAATAAAAAATAAAAAAATAAACTAACAAACAAAAACAAAAAAACCCATCCTGCCAAAAGTTATGACCTAACTGATCAGGCTTTCAGGATTTCTCAACCTCGGCACTGCTGACATTTTGGGTTAAGAATTCTTTGTGGTGGGGGCTGTCCTGCACATTTACGGTGTGGAGTAGCATCCCTGCCCTCTACCCACCAGACTAGCCCATTGTGACAACTGAAAATATCTCCAGACATTGCCAAGCATCCCCTGAACAGTAGTCACCTTCCCCATTGAGAATCTTGGCATCCAACTAGCAATCTGGAGGAAATACAGGAGATAGAAGAACAAGTTAAACACAACACAGAGATGCAGTCAATAAAATCCAAACAGTGGGAAACTACAACTTGATTTCTCCAAGCAACAAACAACTTGATTTCTCCAATCCAACACATGAATTGCAAAGGGAAGAAACCAAGATGGTGAAGGAATTCTACAGATAAGAAGCCATGTAAGAGACAGCCATTTATTGCAGTCTACAGATCTTATGTGGGTCTTGATTCAAAGAAAAACTGTTGATCATCTGAAGCTGTTGGAAGTGTGAACATTGGATATTTGATGATATTAAGGGGAAAATGATAGTTTTTAGGTGTGAAAATGTCATTGTTATTATATTTAAAATTGTCTGCATCTTTTAGAGATGCATGCTAAAGTATTTACAGATTAAATGATACAATATCTTGGGTTTGTTTTAAAAATATAAGATGAGGTGAGCTGGGAGGGTTATGGATGAATCAAGATTGGCCACAAATGACTAATGACTGCAAGTGGGTGATGGTTGTGTACAGGTTCATTACACTCGGGTCCTCTTTTATATACATTTACATTTTTCTGTAAGAAAAACTTTTTTAAAAAACTTAGGAGGGCTTTAAAAATAAGAACTGTCATGGGAGATCTGCTCTGAGGGGCACTCAGTCTTGGTGCCAACACCCACATGTGCCGTGGACGATGAGTGTTTAACAGATGGAAAGCCTGGAGTTGCTCATTTATGGACTTCTGTTAGACATTCAAGAATGATTGCTATCAACCATCCAGGCATGGACCTCCCAAGAGAAAAACCAGCAACGTACATGAGCAGATTGCATAGATATATGTTAGAACTACATCAAAAGACTCTCAACTCAGGATCCACTGGGCATTGTTCACTGCTATGCAAGGCATCCCTGAAAAGAAAGAGAAGGAGAGGCCAGAAGACCACAAGGCAAAGCATCCTGAGAGGAAACTAGACCTGGGGATTCTCCCTGCCATGCGCCTCCTCACCCTGCAGGTAAGCGCCTCTGTTACGTGCCCACAGCCCCTTGCCACAGTGGCCTGTTCACCGTCTCTCTGCCCCAAGGGACCGTGGTGCTCCTTGAGAGCAGGAGCTGTGCCGGGCATGTGCAGCACTTTACCTCCAGAGCCTAGCCCAGAGCAGGTGCTCAGCAAGCATTGTGAATGTGTGGGCAAAAGAAGCTAGGCCCAGGAGCTCTGCACTGATGACGTAGAGTGAACCCAGAGGTACCACATACTCCACCAAAAGCTTCTGACTTCAAGAAGAGAGCAGACCCAAAGTAGATGCTCCAGCCAAAGTTTGAAATGTTTAACTGTTATTCATGTTTATTTCTTCAGGAGCATTATATTGGGCCTGGGCAATTATATTCAATTTATATCTGGCTATAGTTTATACTTCAGAGTTTAATTATTGCCTTATAAAGTTCAGCTAACGCAGATTTTTATTGGAAATTTCTTAGAAGAAAGCATTTCTAAACAAAGGCTTCCTCTCTCTTACGTCCTTTGGAGTTGAGCTCTCTCTCCTTCGTCACTCCATGCACTGCCATCCACTGATGGTACCTGTCACATTCAGATGTGCAGAAACAGGCAGGAGATGACCAATTCCAGCAACGTTCAAGCAAATCCAGTTTTCAAATAAGGCCCTTGCTGGGTATGGTGGCTCATGCCTGTAATCCCAGCACTTTGGGAGGCCAAAGTGGGTGGATCACCTGAGGTCAGGAGTTCGAGACCAGTCTGGCCAATATGATGAAACCCCATCTCTACTAAAAATACAAACATTAGTTGGCCGTAGTGGCACATGCCTGTAGACCCAGCTATTCTAGAGGCTGAGGCAGGAGAATCACTTGAACTCAGGAGGCAGAGGTTGCAGTGAGCTGAGATCATGCCACTGCAATCCAGCCTGGGCGACAGAGCAAGATTCCATCTCAAAAAACAACCAAAAAAAAAAAGGCCCTTAGGCCATCATGAGCTGTCTCATACTCCCAGGGACAAATCCCAATATGGAGATGGCTCTGGGTTGGGGGACTAGAAACCTCATGTGAGTGCTGGTTGGACCACTAACCATCTTTTGACTTCAGGTTTTTCTGGCCCCATAGATTCATCCAGAGAAAGGAAGGGCTGAGAAGATCACCACGGCCCTTCCCAACGTTCAAGCTCCATGATTCTAAGTTTGCCCGGACCCCACTGATGCCATAACACAGGTTGAGCACTGGGCCCTGAACATAACGAAGCAGCTTCAGCCTTCATCCCATGCTGGGATACACAATGGGACTTTTTGTCTTTTTGGCCATGTGCCATTATCCAGGGCTCCCTTTGAGGCACAAGCTTGGAAAGCACATTTTCAGGGGGCTCTGTGAACCTGGAGTTGCTGGTGGCCTAGAAAAACCGCATGTGCAGCTCTCAAGTTGCATACCACCAAGGGCAGGAAGGGACTCTGAATTTGAGTGTGGAAGACAATGATGTAACCCCACCAGTTTGCCCATTGGAAATAACAAATGAAGCAGGTTGAACGGCGTTGGAAACTCAACACGCAACGGCATTGGCATTCATGAGAAACTGTGTTTGTGACGACCCCAGCACGGCATTGAAAAAGGGAGTGAATTGTTGGACAAAGAGCATCTTGACACTCTTTGCCTCTCAATACAGCCTCAGGAAAGCTGCATCCCACAATTATGTGCTTCATTCATTAGTACCACATCACTGACGACACCATGAAAGAAATGACAAATTAGCAATTTCGCAGCAACAGCATAATACTATCATTTGTATCACAAAGTCAGCAAAATCCAGCCTGTAATAACTCAGCTCACCATTCTAACCCAAGTCTGGCCATCAATATGGTTTTATGTGCCTTGTACTAATCACTAAAGTCAGATAATATGCAAGGTTAATGGCTGCAGACAGTCTGGGGAAATATCTAGGATCTGATAAGACCACCCCTCCTGATTGCAGTTTCTGCATATATATCCCAACCAAGAATCAACGAAGGAAGGAAATCAATGCTTAAGGCAGCCGTAATACATCTCCCGGCACAACATATAAATGGGTCCTTCATTTGCCCATTCACGTTTCAGTTAATAAATAGTTCAGACACGGCCACCCTGATGCCGCAGGAGTGTGGCCATTGTGCGCCCGTCACCCTCCAGAGATTTATGCTGCATGGGACAAGGGACCCGGCCCGGCCTTTCCAATCACCTTGCTGGTCTCTTAAAGGATACAGAAACAGTGTCACAGAGTTCTGATGAGGACTTTCAAATCTCCCTATATATCAAGGCGTGGAAACTAGGAGCTGCCCTTTCCTCTTCTCCTGCAGCACTTTTATTGAACTCTGACTAGACAAAGCCCAGCCAGGAGCCCCTTTGTCCTGGTATCGACTATGGGGGTAAATGCGGAGCCTCGGAACAACTGCATGAATTCACACATTTCCTCTGCCTCTGACTCGGAGACACACAACGGCTTCCCCAACAAGACCTGGAGAAACTTCTGGCGTTTCCAACATTTCATGATGGTTTTAACGCTCCCCATCATCCTTCAGATGCTCCGGAAAGACTTGCTAGCAAAAAAGTATTGGTGAATTTCAGCATGTTCACCTTGAGAAGGGGAGAACCCATTTGCAAATACAGCTTCTTCGGCGCGATGCACACACGCCAAGTCATCCCTGAGTGACAGATTCGAGCCTTGGCAATGTGTTTCTCCTCAAATTTAAGTATGCATTCCAGTGTCCCAATATAATTACTACAATTTACCTTCCCAAACCAAAATAAAGCGTGTTGGCAACGTGTTTAATTTGTAGCTAAACTACTAATGCAAACGTGGAGTTGGCAGCTTGGCCGCGGCAGCATTTGGGGAAGTTTATCTCACCCGTGACAGTGGGAAAGACAGTCTCCGAGGACCGTGAGTTTTGACAGTCCCGCCAGTGAATGAAAAATCATCCCCACACAGCTGCCACAGTGAGGTTTGTGCTCATCTCTGGTGAGTCCACTCTGGCACTCGAAGCCATGCTTTTGCAAGCAAAACGTGAGTAGCTTATTTTCCCGAAGCCCAGGGCTATGGCGGCCCTGTGATTCCAGGAGTGATGACCATGTCCACCCTCTAGGTTTTATATGACATAAAAACTTTGGCAAAAGGGGCCGGGCGTGGTGGCTCACACCTGTAATCCTAGCACTTTGGAAGGCCGAGGTGGGCTAATCACTTGAGGTCACTTGGAAACCAGCCTGGCCAACATGGTGAAACTCCATCTCTACTAAAAACGTAAAAGAAAAGTAGCCAGGCATGGTGGTTGGTGCCTGTAATCTCAGCTATTCAGGAGGCTGAGGCAGGAGAATCGCTTGAACCTGGGAGGCAGAGGTTGCAGTGAACTGAGATCGCACCATTGCACTCCAGCCTGGGCAAGGGTGAAACTCTGTCACAAAAAAAAAAAAAAAAAGAGAGGGAGGGGAGGAGAAGGAAGGGGGGGGAGGGGAGGGGAGGGAAGGGGAGGAAGGAAAGAGACTGAGGGAGAGAGACTGAGAGAGAGAGAGGAAAGGAGGGAGAGAAATTTTGGCAAAAGGCATCCTTCAGTTGAAAACATGAGAAAAGCAAAAAGAGTAACTGAATGAGCCACTCACAAGGCCTGACTCTCCTGCTGGAGTAGAGGAATGTGCACCTGCTCATAGTTCTGGGCATCTGCTGTGTGCTGGGTGCCGGGCTGAGCTGAGGCCTTCTGCCGTCAGCTTCTGAGGCACTTCCAGCCCCAAGCTGGATGGAGCAGGTATCTCAGCAGGATGTGATCCCCATTCCAGCTCCTTCCCAGGGGACAGAGAAGGGAGAAATGAATGCAGCCTGGTGTGAGGGAAGGGAGATGGCAGTGAGGAAGGCTTTTCCGGAGAAACCAGAGATACACTCAAGAAGAGAGAAAAGTCGCCTCACAGCACCGTGCCATGGGCAAGCCAGCCAGTCGCACCACAGACTGGAGAAAGCTGGTTCTAATAAACACTGCCTGAACCCGGATCCACGGAATGGAGCCAGCCTTACGCCTTAGTCCACAACCTAGCATGTCTTTAGGACGACACCTGTCAGGTGTGTTCACAGCCCCTGTTTAATAGAGTGACGGCCACCATCATGACACTCGGCGGGACTGTCCTGTTTTCTCCCCGTGCTTGTGAGTGAACTGCTCAGCAGGCCATGGTGCACCTGCACGTCAGGTAAGAGCTGAAAACCCATATGCTGGCCAAGGTGCTTTTCGATTCCTAGAAAGAGGAGACTTACCAAGTGTGTCCTCGAGAGAACAAGAGAAAAAAGGGAAATTTTATTTTCTTTTGTTACAGACTTAGAGAATTCTTTTTTTTTTTTTGAGACGGAGTCTCGCTGTGTCGCCCAGGCTGGAGTGCAGTGGCCGGATCTCACTGCAAGCTCCACCTCCCAGGTTCACGCCATTCTCCTGACTCAGCCTCCTGAGTAGCTGGGACTACAGGCTCCCGCCACCTCGCCCAGCTAGTTTTTTTGTATTTTTTAGTAGAGACGGGGTTTCACCGTGTTAGTCAGGATGGTCTCGATCTCCTGACCTCGTGATCCACCCGTCTCGGCCTGAGAATTCTTTATTTATATGTAATTTTATGAGGACTTCCTGTCAAACTTCCACCAGTAGAATTTCAGGGCAGTCCTTGCCATACCTGCTGGGACATTGCAAATCTCTGATCTGCCTCAGGCTCAACTGGCTGGTTCCCTCAGTGACAAGCTGCACGCCCATGTTTGGCCTGCTCTTGTCTGGATGAAAGAGTTCTCCATTCCCACCCTCCCAAATGCTCAGACTTTACTTTCTAAAAAATAGTTTTATTGAGACAGCATTGACATCTAAAACCGTATATATTTAAGATGTACAACCTGATGTTTTAATGTACGTATCCGTATGAAACGACACTACATTCCCGGTAATTAGCGTGTCTATCACCTCTATGTATATCCTGCTTGTGTCCATGCTGAGAAGATTGAGTTTAAGATTTTTATTATTTTTATTTTTATTTTTTTGAGATGAAGTCTTGCTCTGTCGCTCAGGCTGGAGTGCAGGGGAGCAATTTCTGCTCACTGCAACTTCTGCCTTCTGGGTTCAAGCGATTCTCCTGCCTCAGCCTCTCAAGTAGCTGGGATTATAGGAGCCCACCACCACACGCAGCCAATCTTTGTATTTTTGGTAGAGACGGGGTTTCATCATGTTGGCCAGGCTGGTCTTGATCTCCTGAGCTCAAGTTATCCTCTCACCTCGGCCTTCCAAAGTGCTGGGATTAAGAGCTATCCTTTTAGTAAATTTCAAGTGTACACTGCAAATTTCCTAAGCTTTGCTCTCACTGGCCCACACAATGCAACAATTCTGCTAAGACCACATGATCGATTCCATTCAATCTTTGCCCCCTTCAAAAAAAAAAAAAAAGGAAAATTGAGTTTCCCAATGGAGCTGAGCAGTAATTCCAACCTAAGAAGACATCGCCAATATCTATCTACAGGTGGCCCTTTGTGGCTGGAAGCAAGCCTCGTGGAACATTCTTTCTCAGGTTAATAATAAAAATGGCCCTTCCTTACAGGAGGCATACAGGTTTTCCCCAGCGGGGAGCAGCCCTGGTATTTCACTTTGTTCCTGTTTTGACGGATGCATTGAGCACCCCTGGTTGCTCAGCCCTAACTGCTGCACCTGGCCCACTTCCAGGACCTTCTCTGGTGAGGCATGGCCTATGAGCTGGGGGCTGACGGTGAGGCCTGTGCTCACCCTCGGTAGCCCCTTGCTGCCAGGAGGCTGCACTGAGCCCTCCTCCTCCTCCTCCTCCTCCCCGCTGGTCTCCTTGCTGCCGGGAGGCTGCACTGAGCCCTCCTCCCCCTCCTCCTCCCCCTGGCCTCCTTGCTCTTTCACAGCTCACCAAGGGCAGATGCAAGAAACAGAGGTCTCCAATGCCACCCTTGTGCCGCACAAAGTTTATCCTGGCTGCCAGCGGATACCAGCCATACACGTTTCGCAGAAGGGATGTTTTGGCTGCCCCAGTAACTCAGAAACACCAGAAAGAACAGCAAGCGTAGCGGTGGGCAGTCGTCTCCTCCTTTCTCCTGACACTTAGTAAAGGGACAGACATGTGTGCTTCTCCTCTTGCCTCGTGGCCTGTGTGGCAGGAGAAATGCACCCACAGTCCCTTTGTCCTTTAAACCAAGTCACCCATGGCCCACCGTGAGTCTCTTTCCAGGGCAGCTGCTTGGGGAAGGGCCCAGGTACCCCTGGGGCAGCTGAGGAACAGCGGGGTTGGGGGATGGCTAAGCACAGAACAGGCACCCCCTACGCTACAGGAAAAGAAGCTCAGGGCCCTGGCCCACACCTGGTAGCAACCAGCTGTCAACAGAAACTCATGGGCTCTGGGAGTCCACCAAAACCCAGCCGTGGAGTTGACCTCAGCATATCCAGGAGGGTTTTCCCCCCGCAGGTTGTGCAGAGAGCGAGCGAGAACCACTTCACATGCAGAGTGAGGAAAGGGGCTGCTGCAGGCCAGGCGGGAGGCTTCCCGAGTCCCCGCCCTGCCCTCGTGTGCGGAGGAAGCTGTATTTCTGCATCCTTGTCACATCTTTGCACAGGAACAGTTAGAAAGCTAGAGCAATGGCCACTGAGCTTCAGCGTGCATTCGAACACCTGGGAAGCGTGTTAGAACATGGACAGCTGTGCCCAGCCCACATGCTGCTGCTGCTGCCTGGGGACCCCACTTGCAGGCCAGTGCCTTCAAGAAGAGGCTGTTTCCTTACATGAGAAGATGTGAGGGGACACAACTGCACAGCCCAGGAGAGAAAGCCGGAGGAGCTGAGGGGTTTTACTCTGAAGAAGACTTGAAATGGACAGCGTAGCTGCCTTCAAATGCCTGAAGACATGCTATTATCAAGTCAGGATCCAATGTTTCTGAGCTAGGGCCAAGACCAGCAGTCAGGGGACTACAGGGCGATGGAGCCCTGCTTCATCTAAGGAATGATTCACTTAACAGATTTTGCAGTTGAAAGACGGTGGGAGCTCTCAGGAGGTGGAGGGAATGGACCATCACAGAGGTGCTAACAAGAAGAACCACCTCAGGAAGGGGCTGGCAGCAGCAGAGTCTGAGTCTGATGGTCTTTAAGGCTCAGTTCAACCTGAGGTTCCGGGAGTTTCTGAAATGTGTCTCTGCTCTTTTGTTCCTGCACCATTTTCTAGAGCATGTTGGCACATCAAGCCCCTCCATCAACCTCAAGTAAGGGTCAGCTCCAGTGCCTCCAGGTCCCTGAGCGGGTGTGAGAGCAGCCACCTGGGGCGGGGCACGGAGTCCCTCCAGACCCAGGCGCAGCCCTGAAGCCAGTCCCGGTTTTCAAGGCATGACATTTGAGTTTTTAAATAATAGGTTCAGAAGCAGTGATGAATCACTCCCGTTTCGGGAAGACGCTGCCAGTATTAACTCTAATGTGTCTTTAATTGGTGTCTTTCCTGAGGAAGAGAGATTTTTTTTTTCACATGCCTCAGCAATAAGAAAGCTTTCAAGAAACATCCCAAATTTTCATTCCTCAACTGCTTTCAGCTCTAATTTGTGTTAATTCAATTAAGGGCATGTAATTTGGCTGTCACCAAAATTAAATATAAAGAAAAATGTATATTAATGCAAAGGTTGAAGAGTTAGGCACACACAATCCAAGAAGTTTTTTAAAAGTTCTGTTTCCTCCTATAGCAAGAACTTAGTAGGAAAGAGAGGGAGGGAAGAAAGGAAAAGGAAGAAGCAGTGAGCAAACCCTACACAGCCCTGCTTGCAAATCGCTTTACTGTGCAAGACGACGGAAACCCACACATGCCACAAAATTTAAACAGGCAATTTGTGGTCAGAATCGGTTGTCTCTAACTTCCTAATTTATACTTGTAATTCCTATTCTGTGTATCTGCAACACCACCATGTGCTTCTACAACGATCCTTCTTATTCTGTGTATCTGCAACACCGCCATGCTCTTATACAACAATCCTTCTTATTCTGTGTATCTACAAAACACCGCCATGCTCTTGTACAACGATCCTTCTTATTCTGTGTATGTGCAACACCACCATGCTCTTGTACAACAATCCTTATTCTGTGTATCTGCAACACCGCCATGCTCTTGTACAATGATCCTTATTCTGTGTATCTGCAACACCACCATGCTCTTATACAATGATCCTTCTTATTCTGTGTATCTGCAACACCACCATGCTCCCTTCTTATTCTGTGTATCTGCAACACTGCCATGCTCTTGTACAACAATCTTTAAGATTCTGTGCATCTGCAACACCGCCGTGCTCTTGTACAACGATCCTTCTTATTCTGTGTATCTGCAACACCGCCATGCTCTTGTACAATGATCCTTCTTATTAAGCACCACACTATATTCCAAAAGTGGACCCAGGGATGACTGGGCTTTGCTCTCACTGAGCACATACTCACGCAGGATCCAAACATGGACTGCCACAAACATCGCCACAAGGACGCCATCCTAGGCTCTTGCAGGATGTGCCTCTAGTTAAAAGAGATGCAGTAAAAGGCAGGGCTCACATAGAACGGCTCCTGGAGATGTCACTTTTAGTAAAGCGGCCTTCTGAAAATGCAAGGTGCCTCTGAGTTTCACCCAGGCAGTTGTGGGGGGTCCTGGTCCCCCAGTTTAGGCCCAGTGGGGTGGATGCAGCAATGGGATGTGAATCCCCTTGGGGAGGGCGTGTGCGCGGTTTCCAGGGTAACCTTCCTGCGTTCACTTCGTTAGTTCACAACGGATCTCCAACACCAAGAGTCGTGCCTGGGGCGCAGAAGGCGCTCTGTGAACTCCAACTGGTAACTGCAGTTTTTATTTATAAAAATAAGTTTCACTTTCACTTCATTCTCACGAGAATTCCCTGACAGCCAGCAGTGCTCTCTCTTACTGATGAGGAAACTGAGCTTTAGGAAGTTCAGTGGCAGGGCTGAGGGCACTTGCCCCACGGGGATATGGCAGAGACAGGGCATGAGCTATTGCGAGTGGTGTGATAAGAAACAGGGCTTCCCAGCAGAAGCGGGCCGGGAGCTGGGCTGGGAGGAGGGATGGTGCTGGGGGCAGGAGGAAGCCAGGCCGGACGCTCAGGGCTCACAGCTCAGCTGTGGGCAGTAGCTTCTGGAGGCCAAGACTGACCCCGGTCTCCCTGGGAGGCCTCAAAGTTTGACTTGGCCCTGGTGAAGCAAGCCAGGCACAGGTCTGGGCAGAGGTACGGCGGAGACATTGTTCTCAGTGACCTCACAGAAAAAGCTGGACAGAAGCAGGGGGACTACAGGGAGAGCTCTTCAGCAACTCCCGAAAAAGGCACTCGGGACTGGGATGAGGCAAGTCACACCCCGGAAACACGCAAACATATACTTTTATAATTAGCAAAACTTGGTGGTAGATCAAATAAGATCAGGGGCCACTCTCTGCGCTAACAGGACTCATCCTGTAAACTCAGGTGGCCCAGTGTAAACCTGGGGTGTCCTTGGTGCCCCAGCCCAACCTTGAAGGGGTGCAGAGGGAGCGTCTCAGGCTGGGTGTCCCCTCATGCTGTCTGCTCCCAGCGTGGACCCCCAGCTAACTCAAGCCGGGTGATCACATGACCATCGCGTATCTTCTGAGATGCTCCTCATGGTCTGTGATAAGCCTCCCTTCCCGCGCCTGACTGTCCCCACAAGTGCCAGCAGGCTCTGCATCGTCTCCATCCAGGCTGTGTTTAGCTCCCCACGCCCGTCCCTTGCCACTCACTGCAGGCAGCAGGACACTTTAATTTGGAGCCCACCTCGATGACTTTAAAACATGACTCTCAAGAATGCTGTCTCTTCCCTACCTTTTGGGCATAGGAATAGTGGAAAGAATGAAAATTAAATTCAAAAATCCATTTTCCTATGACAGTGCATTTACTAATTTCAACACGAAGAAGTCAGGCGATGCAGAAGTTGAGCACTTTATACTCATTATCTCCCCCACACTTCGAGTAGTGCCTATTAAGCCATCATTTCAAATAGTTTAACTTGTGATTGGAATGCCACGAGCCGTGAGGATGAGTTCTGTTTCCATGAAAGCCTCCGTGTCCCAGCGCTAGTGTTCACTCATTCTTAAACTTCTTGCATGTACATACATATGTTTGGATTCTGAAAATAACTATTGCCTTTTGGCAGAATGTCTGTGGGGCTTGAGGAGAAGTTGACATTGAAATACTCAACCTGCTAAAAACTCGAACTTTGAAATCAGATAAATTAGGAGATAAGTATTCATCATACAAAAAGAATTATTACTGGTTCCTCTTATAAATAATAAATTCCCAATGCTAACTTAAATTATAATTTGACTTACAAAAAGAAATGACCTTTAACACAATTACTAAGCAGGTAAGTTTACACAAGCACATGGTAGGTCTTCAAAAACATTTAATGAACAAATTCAGAGACATTGAGATAGGAGAGTGGGCTTGTGGACATCTTGTTACGTGGTGTCTTTGCCAGGACGTTGTTACCCACAAACATAACACACATGCCCGCTCCTGCACATGCTCCCTGACGAGGTCAGCCCCTGCCTTCTCCTTTGTCAGTGGGATTTGTATTCTGAAGTGGAAGCCCCATGAACATGCCACCACCTCTGTCCCCACCGGACCCCAACACAGAAAATAAATGCCTAATGGCAACACACATGCTCCCTCCCCCAACACTGGGGTCTTTGAAACATCAGGCTTTTTTACCCAAGATTTCAATTAATGTGCTTACCTATCACTTATCAGCTGACCATGTAAATAGCCCGCAGCCTAGTAACAAGGCAGGTGGTAATCTGATGGGATAATAGTTCAGGGGAAAACACCCCATTAGTCCTGTCAAACAGCTCGTGGCAAGCAGCCCCGTTCACCCTGCGGCCATGAATAGCTCTCCAGCCAGCCGGGTACCGCCTGCTTGGGAACGGTTGGATGCCTCCCCTGAGACAAAGCCCTTCTCAGGCCAGCAGACCCCAGCCAGGGCCAGGCAGAGCAGTTTCAAAGTAACAACAACTATAGAAGCAGAGATATGCTGCAGGGGGTGAGGGAGGGAGAAAGGCCACCAACCAAAGCAACGCCCTGGGGAGCCGGGTGAGCAGATCTCAGGTCTGCTTGCGTGGGAAGCTGGCCATGAGCAGAAAGAGCAGGAGCTTCTGCTGAGCTGCTGGAGGCAAAGAAGAAGCTGTCTGCAGCCTGACTGGTGCCTCTGCGTCCATTTCCACACAGCAGGTGTCACAGGAAGCTCATGCACTTGGCAAACGTCTCCTGGGTGCGCTCCACACTCCAGGCACCAGCTCCTGAGCACTGGGAGTTGGAGGGCAGCTTTTGATCACCACCACTCCTGGTCTCATGTCTGGATGAAACACAGAGTATCTCCCAAACAATTCCCTCGCCCAAACCTGGGCAACCATCGCGCGCAAAGCCTCTTATGCCGGGCACGGGCCCCATAGGCCTTCTACTCTCAGCAGCTGAACAAGGACCACTGCGGTCAGGTGCTGGCCAGCCCTCCCCACACCGACAGCTTCAACAAGACTGCCTGTCCTCCTCCACCCCCACCCCAAGCCTGTTCTACTTCCCACTTCCAGATTTCTCCACAGAAGTAATCCCTTCCTTCTTTCAACCCTTGTAGCTTCAAACATCTATAGACACATGACCTTTGCAACTTGATCCTAAGCTTCTAGAGCAGGAGGTGGGTTTATGGCTTCTCTGTGCCTTCCACAGAAGCGTTCATGGGAAATGTGTCTAACGGTCCACGTGAGAAGCATGTCCATGGGGTCGGGGGCTGAATATTTAATTGTCCCGGGACTCCATGGATTGCGAACACCTGTGAAGTCACTGAGCCCTTAGCAGTTGGATTTGGCTTTGCACTGGGTAGGGCTGCACTGTCTAATGTGGTGACCACTTGACCCACATGGCCAGGAGCACATGTGTGTGGCCAGCTCATGTGTGCAATACACTTATATGGAGAAGACAGAACATAAAATAACTCAGGAGTTTCTTCATCAGTGACCTATGACCTACAGGTGGCCCAGTACTGTGACATTCTTCATGTGGAGACCTACTATGTGCTGGGCACATTGCATACAACATAAGAAAGCTTCCTGAAGAGACGCAGAAAGCCAAGAGCTGAGCAAGTCCTACGCGCACCCGGGAGCTTCTCCCGGAGACCACACCCCAAGCCTTTCCCTGGCCACTCCTGTCAGGGCTTGGAGAGGAAGGAGGACCCCGGCAGCTGTGCCCAGAGCACAGCAGGGCCTCCTCTTAGTCTCCTGGGGCTGCCGTCACAAAGGCCACAGGCCAGGTGGCTCGCAGCTACAGACGTGTTCCCTCCCAGTTCTGGATGCAGAAGGCCAACATCCAGGTGGGCTGGTTCCTTCTGGGGTGCAAGGGAGACTCTGGTCCCTTCCTCTCCCCAGCTCCAGGGGCCTCAGGTGCTCATCCTCTTCCCCGCACTTCTGCAGACACAATCCACCTCCTAATGCTCCCTGAATAACAGACCCATGGGCATCTCCAGCCCCTTTTCTCTTTCCCGTAGTACTCACCAAACCCACCTTTCTTCAGCTCCTTCACCCACTACTCCGGGCTTCCTCCCTGGAAACTTCTTCTGAAAATAAAGTCCCAAAGCAGCGCCCTCCTGCTGAGTCACACACCGGCTGCAACGAGCGAGGTGCACAGCGGCTGAGCGTGGCCCCAGGAGCTGCGGGCTCACACCGAGCGAGGTGCATAGCGGCTGAGCGTGGCCCCAGGAGCTGCGGGTTCACACCTGCTCAGCCAGCTCCTCCCCACAAGGCCCGCACACTGCCCCGACCCGACTCTCATGATGGTGGGGGCATGTGTCCCTCCCCTCTTACAGGCTTAGAGAAGGTCTGCGACGGGTGCGAACTTGTGCAGCCTGGCCCAGGGTTCCAGGATGGTGTCTCCATAGGGAAAGGCCAGTGTGCCAGTGGGGAGTGTGGTGGATAAAGGCTATGCTGGATGATAGCAGTATCTACATCTCACGCTGGCCTTTGTTTAGGAAGTCTGCTCTCCACTTCTGGCCCTCAATATGCATTGAATGGTTACCGTCTTTTCCCTAACAAGGACATGAGTTCAGGTGCTACCCAATCTGAAATGACCTCCTCACTCCCGTTACCTATCGGGCAGTGATAACCCAAGGGTCTGAGTCTAGATCCTAAATCTTATGATTTCCTAATGCCAATCCATTACTAATTAATTGCTAAGATTTATTACCCAATTTCAAGGGGATCTTAGTAGGCACAGCTCTCAGAGCATGTCATTTAATTCTCCTGCAACACCCTGCCATGGGTAACAGGAAGGCGAGTCTGTGGCAAGTCATGACATTTGGATGTGGCCCCTCATGGGCACGGTTCTGGGGAATCCAAGCTGAGAGCTGGCTTCCAGCACTGGCGTCACCACTCCTCCCTGGACAAGGTAGGAGTCACTGCTGCAACCTAAGAGCATTTGATGTGCTCCCAGCCCCAGCACCACAGGAAACACAAAGCACTACAGATTTCTGATTGTTTAAAACCTTGTAAATTTTCTATAACATTTGATTGACACAAAAAGAATAACGTGGGTGGGCGCAGTGGCTCACACCCGTAATCCCAGCACTTTGGAAGACTGAGGCAGGTGGATCACCTGAGGTCAG